>NC_080175.1:73042490-73342490 GCF_950295315.1 Erinaceus europaeus
GCTTGCATTATTGGCTTGGAATACATTGTTCCAGCCTGTCACCCAGAGGTTCTGTTCATATTTCTTTGAATGTGTGTTTCTTGAAGATACAGAATAAATAGGTTTTGCTTTTTAATCCATTCAGTCACTCTGAATTTTTTGACTGGTGAATTTAGGCCATTCACATTTAAGGTAATTATTGATAGATGTGGTTTGCTTATAGGTTTTTATTTCATGGTTGTTTATGTTCTTGTTGACTCTTTCTGTTTGTTAGTATTTGCTGTTTTAAATGAATGGTTTTCTATAATGGTCTTGCCTACTGTATATATGTTTCCTATTTCTCTTTGTGCCATGTTTTGTTTTGTGGTTATCATGAATATTGTGTCTATCTTACAGTATCTATAAGAATTTTTTCCAAATTGGCCATGGTTCACCAACAATAGACTCTGTCACTCTATTTTGCTCTCCCCTTTCTTGAGTCTGGTTTGCCCTGTTGTTGTTGTGTTTCTAGTGCAACTCAAATACTGATAATCTCATTAAAAGTTGGAAATCCTTTTCTTCTTCTTTTTATGTGGGACTCTTCTCAGTAATTCTTGAAAGGCAGGATTGGCTGTAGCAAATTTCTTCAGTTTCTGAATGTTTGCAAACATCTTTTAAAAAACTTCTTTTTAATATTTATTCATTTTCCCTTTTGTTGCCCTTGTTGTTTTTTATTGTTGTTGTAATTATTGTTGTTATTGTTGTTGTTGTTGTTAGATAGAACAGAGAGAAATGGAGAGAGGAAGAGAAGACAGGGAGGGGGAGAGAAAGATAGACATCTGCAGACCTGCTTCACCGTTTGTGAAGCAACTCCCCTGCAGGTGGGGAGCCAGGGGCTCGAACGAGGATGGGATGCAAACATCTTTATTTCTCCCTCATATCTGAAGGTTAATTTATCAGCATACACAATTTGTAGCTGGCAGTTCTTATCTTTTAATATTTTGAATATGCCATTCTACTTCCTCCTTGCCTGTAGGGTTTGTGATGAAATATCTGATGAAAGCCTGCTGGCCCTGCCTTTGTATGTGATTTCCTTCCTTTCCATGGCAGCCTGCAATATTTTTTCCTTGTTCCTGGTTTTGAATAGTTTTACAATTATGGTGTGTGTAATTTTGGATTAAAAAATTTAGGTGTGTGTTCATGTTCTTGGATTTCTATATTTTAAACATGGCTCAGATATGGAAAAATTTCTGCTAAAATTTCTTTGAATATGTTCTCTACTCCTATTTCTCTTTCCTCTCTCAGGGATGCTGGTAACTCTGATGTTCATCTTTCTGATGGAGTTTGCTATTTCATTGAGAAGTGCTTCATTTTTCCTAAATCTTTCCTCTCCAAGAGTTTCAAATTCACAGAGTGTAGTGGTTGTATCTCCCTGGTGTTTAGTTCTTTCCTCCACCTGATGAAGTCTACTTTAGAAGCCTGTTACTTCAACCTGAAATATATTCAGATCCTGAAGCTCTGTTTGGATTTTTTTCCCCCCTGTACTTTGTAATTCCTTTGTAAAATGATCACCGAGTTCTTGAATCTTTAGTTTCTTGAAGTGATTTCATAATAAGTTTTCTGAACTCTGTCACTGTCATTTTTTTTTTTTTCTAAGTCTGCGTTTGGTCATTTGGGTTTTCTGTTATTGCTGTCTATGTATTTCTCAGTTTCCACATTTAGTGTTCTTATGTTGTTATTCCAGAAGGAAGCGCTGTGGCTAAAAATTTTGATTTCCTTGTTTATATATCTTGGTGAGGAAAGGAAAAAAGTATCTTTTATCATCAGTCTGAGTTAGTGACCTTGATATTAACGGAGCTTCTCCCTGCTGTTATTCTAGCCTCTATGAGGTAACAGCATAGGAAACTCAACAACTCACATTTGTAAACTGATGAGTTTTAGGTGATTTTTTTTCCCTTTTAAACATTTTTTTTTTTTTCTGGCCCTCAGACCAAGAAGTGGTTTGCCTCACCTGCCAGTATCCCAATTTTTTGCCACTTGTCCTTGACAACTGCTTTTTATTCTGAGGAATTGTTCCTTTCAGTAGTACACAGCCACCACACATGTCTATACTCACCGATAGCTTACATGAGTTTCTTTTTCTTTTCTTTTTTTTTTTTTGACAGTTGTTTCTTTAACTCAGACCCAGAAGTGTTGTTGCCTCAACATGCTAAACTCCCAGTCTAGTGCTGGCTGTCCTTGAGTACATGCCTTTTAAGTCCCAGGAAGCTCTCTCTCACCTCTTTTGTGTCTACACACCACATATGTCTGTGTTCATCTGTGGCTTGGAGAGTTTCTGAAGGAATCCTGGTCACATTTTCAGGTGTGTAGTTTTCAGGTGATTTTCATTGCTTTTCTTAGTTAAGCAGGGAAAGTGAAGTGATTCTGCTGTTACGCAATAGCCACAATCTGGAAGCGTTCCTTTTTTTTTTTTTATTTTACTTCTTTTTAATATATGGTTTACTATTTTTCTAAAACTACCAAAGGATTGCTATATAATGTGTTGCTAGAATCCTCTGGCAGCTTGGTTTAATGCCTATTTTCTAGTCAGAAGTAGATAAATAGCTTATTGTTCTATCGACCAAAATGTGTAATAACATGTTTTACACATTATGAGCTCTCAGTACATAGTAGAATACTAAATATCTGACCACATAAAAAGGGCAACTGAGGGAGTTGGGAGGTAGAGCAGCGGGTTAAGTACAGGTGGCACAAAGTGCAAGGACCTGCATAAGGATCCTGGTTCAAGCACCTGTAGGGGAGTCACCTGTAGGGGAGTCACCTGTAGGGGAGTCGCTTCACAAGTGGTGAAGCAGGTCTGCAGGTGTCTATCTTTCTCTCCCCATCTCTGTCTTCCCCTCCTCTCTCCGTTTCTCTCTATCCTATCCAACAACAATATCGATAACAACAATAATAAAACAACAAGGGCAATAAAAGGGAATAAATGAATTAAAAAAAGGCAACTGATGACTGGTAAATAATATTGGCAGCAAATCTACCAATGCCCATTTTATGAATAGCTAACATGAAAATTTGTATTTGAGAATGATAAAGTAAATATCCCATTAAAAATGGAAGACAGAAGAAAACATACATAATATAAAACATATATGAACACATCCATATACATACAAGATTAGCATATACATATTTGACTTTATTAATACTTTAATGTATTTTTAAAGTAACAAATATTTTTGATAATCTGTTGATTGTTGTTTGAACTGGTACAGTTTTCCTAGAAATGCATTTAACAAGATGAATCAATATTCCTAAGGGGCATGTGTCCTTTCATGCAGTAATTTTACTTCTAGGAACTGATCCAAAGTTGTAGACTAAGATATATATGCAAAGGTATTGCACTGCTATGTTTAATAATGAAGATTTAAAAAGCCAACTTTTCTAATTAAATAGAGCTACAATTAAATAAATTAGCATATATATTGCATAGACTAATATTCATCCTCTATGTTCACATTAGTTTAATGCCCTAGAAAAATATTATTACATAAACTGAAAAGAGCATAAAACTCTACTATATTATCACATTTTTGCAAAAAACAAAGCCAGTTATGCAAATTCATGAAAAGAATCCAGTTGTTATCAGTTGGCAGTGAACGTGGTAAAAAGGAATATACTCATCAATAGCTAAAAAGCTTCTTCTTAGCATTAAAAGCTGCTTCTTTTGACCATTAAGTTACTCACTCCTTTTCTTCCCCACTTTAAGTTCTTCTGGTTAAAGGATAGCCACTATAGGGAAGGAAAACTAAACATCTCTCTGCCATTCTGAGTTCTTGCATGAGACTTCCCCACCCCCATAATAAAGGCCAGAGTAATAGGAGAAGAAAGTAACTTTGTACATTTTGGAGTCCCCTGACAATGTAAGATATATAGACATGCTGGTAATTGAGGATTTTCTATTACCTGGAGTTAAGCAGGAGGGGGTAGGGGTCTGGGACTTTAAAGGGGGAAAAAAGAAGACAATTCACAGAGGGATGAGAAGACCAAATGCTTGCTCAGGAAGGGTTTGCCCAGCCATCCAGAGACAAAGGGACAGGGAGGAGAAGGCTTTGAGCCTGCAGGCTTGCCTAGTTCCGCCCAGTCCACCACACCTCTTATAGATTCTTTGTAGTTGTCTCTGATAATAACCCTCTTCCTGCTGCAGGCCTACAATCGGAATTCTCTGAGTATTCAAGAGGGGAAAACTTTGAGTCTGCTGTTTCATAAATGATCATCATTTGAAAATAATTCACTTAGCAAAAAGACATCTTCTTAGGGGGACAATTTTGCTCCCCTGAAAATAATAATCTAGGAGTTATGTTTACTGTTCTGTTTTCAAATAAAGATGATAATTAAAACAAGCAAAGAAAATCTTCACTATACTCAATTTAAACATGTCCATCATGGGGGCAGACAGTGCAAGTGGCTGAGCGCATGTGCTACAGTGCTCCAGGACTTGTGTCCAATCCCCCAGCCCCCACCTGAAGGGGGAGAAGCTTTATTAGTGATGAAGCAGTATTGCTGGTATCTCTCTCTCCCTTTATATCTTCCCCATATCTCTTGATTTCTCTCTGTTTCTATCAAATAAATAAAAAGAAAATAAATGCCCTTAAGGAGCCAGGCAGTGGTGTACCTGGTGAAGTGCTCACATTACAGTGCACAAGGATGCAGGTTCAAGCCCCTGGTCCCCACCTGCAGGGAGAAAGCTTCACGAGTGGTGAAGCAGGGCTGCAGGTATCTTGTGGTCTCTCTTTCACCTCTCCCTCCCCTCTTCCTTTCTCTCTGTCTCTATCCAATTATAAATAAAATAAATTTTAAAAATAAAAAAAATGCTCATCATTAATATAAGAAGTTTTCTGATTTTGCATATAATCTGTTATATACAAAATATATATGCATATACTTCTTCTAGCGTTTGCCCTTCTTCCGTAGCCAGTCAACAGCGTCAGGTTGAGCCTGATGTAAAGTTTCGAGACCTCCTTTAATCTGGAGAGGTGGCAGTCGTTGACTATGTGGGTCATAGTCTGTCTGTAGCCGCAGGGGCAGTTCGGGTCATCTCTGGCTCCCCAGCGGTGGAACATAGCGGCGCACAGGCCATGGCCTGTTCGATAGCGATTGAGGAGGGCCCAATCATAACGTGCTAGGTCAAATGCATATACTATATTGTTGTTTTCGACGGGTTAGCTTGTTTTCGCTGGGCTGGCTTCACGGATGGGTAACAGATGACCAGGGACTCATGGCTGGGTTGTACGCAGTATCTCTTTATTCATGCAGGACGCGGCACAATCTAAGACGAGCTAGGCTAAACTCAAGGTAAAGTACAGTACTCTAAAACTCACAATGCTGTCTTTATATATACTTCCCAAGTAGGGTGGAAACAGGATGTGACATAGAGAGGGTGGAGAGAAAAGTGACTGGTGAAAATCAGGGTGTGATAAAGAGGGGGCAGAGCAGGCGAGAATCCTATCACTGAACCACAAATGCCCTGGAGGGAGGGTGGAACTTGTTAACAGCGGTTATGTAAATAGAATGAAGTGGTTATGTAAATAGAATAGTGTTAAGCAGGGGGGGATTTAAACCAAATGAAACAGAAGGGGTCTCATGCATACCAACAATTCCCCCTTTCTTTTTAACTAATGGCCATTGTGGGATGAACAGAAACCTATATCGTACAGGCGTTTTCAAAAGAACTGGCATAAGACATGGAAAACAAAATAGGCGAGCAGCAATAACCAGTGTGATGTCAAGGGGAACGTTTCTTGCCTCAAAGGGCAAGGCCTAGCAGGCAAAAGGGCATTTCTTGCCTCTGGGAATGCTTCATGCCTCTGGCGTCATCTCTTGCCTCAAAGTGCGTTTCCTGCCTCTGTGGGCATCTCTTGCCTCTTGGGGCGCTTCATGCCTCTGTGGGCATAACCTAATAAGGAGGGGGAGTTTTCTGCCTCTGGGGAAGAGCCTGCAGGTGAGGGGACATGGTCTATAAAGTCTCAAGGCAATTGGCTGAAGTTAGTCTTTGAGAAACACAGCAGCATGTACCAGTAAGTCTGATGGAGGTGTCAGTCCAAAGTAGCTGACCACAGAAGAAAATGCCAGAGGATGAAACGCTGCACGTCTGTCTCGATGGGGAATGTCGGCCACCAGAATTCTGCTTTTCTGTAGAGAGTGATCTTTGGAGTTTGTGAATCTGTTTCTTCAGGTCATGCCAGGTCTCATCATTGGTTTCTGGGGGTGTGTTGTAGTTATTTCATCTTGTGGGTGATGTCAGAGAACAGGGGTCCAAATGCATTTCCAGAAATTTTCATTTGAGTAGATGCTTTTTCATGTGAAGACTTGACAGCTGAAATTCACTTACTTGTCAAACAAAACTTGTAGCAGATTAGAATTTTACTATAATTGATAATTCCATTATAATTGGAAGTCCTTTCTAGTATGATTTTAAGGTTGTTTAAACAGTTTAAACTCAATAAAATGTGGAAAGGTAAACAGAAGAACCTCAGGCATATCAAAGCCTCAGGCATGAGAATTATTAACATAATCATTGCACTATCTGCCTCACCCATAACTCATACGGTTTCCAGGATTAAACGTTTCAGATTCATGTCAAGATGTAAAACAGAAATCAAAGGAGGAAAAAAATCAATTTTTTGGATTGTTTCTGGATGTCTCTAGAAATCATGGCTGTGTCCAGCATTTTTTTTTTAAGTCAATGTCAAACAAAAATTCAGTCATTCAAATCATTCTCTTATGAAATGCAAGTTGAACCAGATTATCAAGATCTCACCATGTAGGATTAAGAATCCCTGGAGGACGTCCTAGTCCAAAAAGCTCCTCGAAATTCCATTTAGGGTGCTTCTGACTGTTCCTGCTGGATTGCTTCAGGCACCCATTTTTAAAAGTGTCTTCCCATCGAAGAAAGAATCCAATCAGGAGAGTAGAACTAACCACGTGTCTCCATACTTGGGAACTGCCGGGGTACTCGAGAATGTTCTTCAAATTAGAGTAGTGCTTCTCCATGGGAAACATTCGAGAAGAAGTCCAGAAAGTCCCAGGGGAAATCCCCATGCATATCCCAAGGTCTACGATCACAGTCATAAAGAACCAAACTGTGGCCCGGAGCAAAATGTAGTCCTTTTCCTCAGGAAACATGGGAGAGGGAATCCAGAAAGTCCAAGGAGAAATCTCCGTGCATCTCCCAAGCTCTATGATCCCCGTCATAAGAAACCAAAGTTCCCAGTCAGGGAACCGAAATGTGGCCCAGAGTAAAATGTTCCTGAGACAGACTAACTGTCTCTTGATGAAACAGTAGAGGCTTTGGCAAACCTCTTCATAAGTAGAAAGGCAACCCATGGTGGATGGGTAGCCAAGTTTACTTATCTGGACGATGGGTGGGTAGGGTCCCAAGTTGATGCCGGTCCATGTTTCAGGGCTTATTTCAGTCCCTGTTCAGGCGCCATATGTTGTTTTCGACGGGTTAGCTTGTTTTCGCTGGGCTGGCTTCACGGGTGGGTAACAGACGACCAGGGACTCATGGCTGGGTTGTACGCAGTATCCCTTTATTCATGCAGGATGCGGCACAATCTAAGACGAGCTAGGCTAAACTCAAGGTAAAGTACAGTACTCTAAAACTCACAATGCTGTCTTTATATATACTTCCCAAGTAGGGTGGAAACAGGATGTGACATAGAGAGGGTGGAGAGAAAAGTGACTGGTGATAATCAGGGTGTGATAAAGAGGGGGCAGAGCAGGCGAGAATCCTATCACTGAACCACAAATGCCCTGGAGGGAGGGTGGAACTTGTTAACAGCGGTTATGTAAATAGAATGAAGTGGTTATGTAAATAGAATAGTGTTAAGCAGGGGGGATTTAAACCAAATGAAACAGAAGGGGTCTCATGCATACCAACACTATATGCCCTTAGATACCCTATTTTTTAGCTTGAAGGGGAACTAATTTGCTGAAGAAGCCAGTTAGCTTATGGAAAACATCTTTCTGGAAAATATTTTTCCCATGAGTCTGGGCTGGTTTGGCTTGATTTGTTTACCTCATTAGGTAGAAAGGGCATCTGAATGCACAGAGAAAGAAGAGATGGTTGAGAAACTGGCATTACAAGCATAATCTATTCTGAAGAGGATGTGTGATGTGGAGGTACATGAAAACCCAGGAGTACATCGAAACTCTGCTTCCTCAAAGAAGGAAGAACTTGTACAATCATGTTCTAGACAGTTTTTGTCTTTTGCAAAAGGTTTTTGTGAAGAAACTGTGGAAATGCAAGTGAGTTGGTTGACTGGTTGGAATCTGCATCATGACTCAGTGGGTAGAGCTCAGGCATGAGATCCCAGGCATTATGTATCAGAAACATGATATGGTATTTTTTCTTTTAAAATTAATATGTAAATAAAGACATTTAAAATTATGAATTATGAATCCTATCGTGCAATCTGTGGACAGTGGTTCTTAAAAATAGATTCTAGTGTTACATTAATGAATTGGATCTTTCTTGGTAGAAGCCACCCAATAGCTACTAAAATTTCAGACACATTTCGTTCTTTCTTTTCTTTCTTTTTTTTTTTTTTGATTTAATAATGACCAACAAGACCATAGGATAAAAGGGGTACAATTCCACACAATTCCCACCACCAGAATGTTGCATCCCATCTCCTCCCTTAATCACTCTCCTGTTCTTTATCACTCTGGAAGTATGGAGCCAGGATCATTATAGGTTATACAAGGTAATTACTTCTTAGACCCATTTCTTTAGATATTTTCCATAGATTTATTTAAATCAAGGACATATAGATGCTGTATACCTTTGTTTTCTGGTAGCCATGTGCCTTAATCTCTCTGAAAACCCTGAGAAAAAAATATTTTTAATTTAATTCTTCTTCATTTATACTAAACTAAAAACAATGAAGCCATAAATCATACAACCATTTATTTTCTAACCACATCACAATTGTGTGCATTTTGATTTAAAAAACAACCAACCAAATGAAATGTAATATTTGTGGAGAAAGTGGTAGCATTCCTCTTTTATTGCATTCATCGTTTAAAAAACTTAAGAGGACAGCTATCCTGTGTCGCCACATGAGGTAAAGAAACCCTGTTCTTAGAACAAGGAGTGCTGAGTGGAGGGACTTGGAGAAAGCTGATGTCACAGGGAAGTGAAGTCCTCCTTTGGAGAAAGAAGAGCACAGCTGTGTGTTACGAATGCCTCACAATAGGAGTCTCAACTTTAGGAACTAGCCTGGACACAATCTGGACAGAAAAGAAATAAAACTAGTTTAAGTCCATGACCCTAGAGAAGAGATTGGGGCAGCCAGTAAGTATATAGAGGGGGAACTAATGACCTGTTGGTTGACAATTTTTCAATAATTTCTAGAATTTGAACAAAAGATAGCATAGTAAGAATTTCCATTTTATTTAAATTTTGCCATCACTAAGTTATTATCTTTTTCACAGCAAAATACCAACTGTGTTATTTTCTTAAAAGGACTTTTTTTTTATGTAGAACAATCTAAATTTAGATAGCGTTTATTTTATCCTATTTAAAAAATGTGATTGAAGAACCTAGTAGGCACAAACATTGTGTTGGTCCAGACTTTCTCCATGTTAGTTAGCTTCCTGACTGTTTCAGTCCTGAGACTACTGTGCATGCTATGATGTGGTTGGACTTGGGTAGTGAATGGTCTGAGAAATTAGTCTGAGTGAGAAAGGTGTCTACTTGAGGGTGAGGAAACTAAGCAGATTCTGGAAATATGATAGTGGGGCACAGAAGTCTCTCTAAAATTAGCTCACTCTAACCTGGGGGTAAGTTGATCTTCAAATAAATTACATTAGCAAAATATAATCCATTAAATAAATAGGATCTGTGAATCCAAGATAGATATATCAATAGATAAATAAATTGGCAGACATGAGTGCTAGCTAATAAACATCAGCAGGAATGAATACATTAGAAAAATCACCAAATTATCAACCATCACATTAGTAATTAAGCCAAGAAATATCTAAGGATATTGAAACTAAGTGCCTGAAGTGTTAATGAAGAGAAGATACCTAGATAAACTCAAGAAAGAACCTCCCTTCAATTTTATGTTTTAAGGAAAAAAATCGAATAGCATTTGGAGAAACCAGGCAGGCACTAGCTTAATCTACTTATCAAGTTAATCTTACAGAAAAGGGACAAAGAGAAATTATAGCCACTCAAAAGGAAGACATAGAAAGATTGTTTATTATATTTGTGGTACTACTGCCAAAGATATATAGTCTGGATCTAACTATGAGAAAAACCAGGCACACTCAAACTGAGAAACATTCTGTAAGTGGAAATGAATGTTGAGAAAAGACAGAGGAATTATTCCATGTAAAGACTAAAGAAAAAGACAAATCAAAGTCAAAAACTGTGTTGGATCCATTTGCTATTATGAACTACTGTAACAAGGGGTACAAACTGGAAAGTGTCTGAGATTATATGATAATGATGTGTAATTGTTAATGTCTTCATTTAATGGCTTTGTTGTAGTATAAGCATGTGGAAAGGAAATTTCTTCCCTGCCCCCCTGAGTTTTTCTTGGGGCAGCTAAGCAATCAAATAAATATTAGACAAGTTGGTAGGAGAAAAGACAAAATACATATGAGGAGAATCTATCTGAATGTAGATTATAAATGCAACAGGGCAAAATGAAGGCTCTGCTATTCTGAACTAAGGTGCAAGGAAGGCGACTCAAAAGATGAAAAGATTTGTGTAGCAAGAAAGCCAAACTCTTGGTTATTGTAGGTTTTCTCTGCCATAAAGGTAGGTTTATTTGATAAAAGGAGTTTATACCTAGTAAAAGTTTAAATTCTGAGTAATAACCCAATTTACATTTTTCTAGGTAATCAAGGGAGTGTTAAAAGTCTTTCTTGAAGGGCCAGATGGTGGTACACCTAGTTGAGTGCACACGTCACAATGAGCAAGGACCTGGGCTCGAACCCCCTGTTCTAGTCTGCAGGGAGGAAGCTTCACAAGTGGTGAAACAGTGCTGCAGGTGTCTCTCTGTCTCTTTATCTCCCCTGTCCTTCATTTTTGTTGTCTGTACCCAGTAAATAAATGAAAATTAAAAAAAAAATTTCTGGATCAGACAGGGTCTCTGTTGACCTTGGCTCAAAATAATCATCTGCGAAAGTTGCAGTATCCTTCCAACTCTTCTTCTGAACAACTTGAGGAGGTGTATCCTTCAGCTGTTATACAGAATTTTGTCTGTAGGAAATTTATAGAAAATTATTGAGGAGGTATAAGGCAATATGTTGGTAATTTGATCTGAAATGTTTGGGGAAAATAATTTTTCTTAATGTTTCTGCAATTTTTTCTTGAGTTTGAAATTATTTTGAAATAAAAATTACCCTTAGTTTGAAAACAGATTTTTAAACAAAGAACCCTTTCCCTTAAGGGAAACTGAAGTCCACAGAGCAGGGTAGATGACAGAGTAGATTGCCAAATGGCCTGAACTCCAAACGTAGCTCTGTCATTACCAGTTAGGAAATTTTCAGAGGGTGACCTAAGGCATTTTGGTCACAGGTTTTTTTTTTTCCCCTCTGTGGAAAGGGAATAATAGTAAACCTTACAGAGTAATGGAAAATTTATAGAGAAAATACACAATAAATGATGACAATAATTATTTAGTTTATCTTTTTGCCAGAACTTGTGGCTATTTGTGATCATAGAAATGCTCTAAATTCTGGCTCTGACAGTTTCTGTGTGGCTTTAAGCGTGTTAATCATTTTTCCTAAGTCTCAGTTTCTTTATGGAAAACAGAAATAACAGGCATATTAACAATAACCAGGATTGAAGTGACTATGAGAATTAAATGAGATAATAAAAATGTTTAGCATATTGTAAGAACTTTATTAAGTGTTAGTTATTACTTCATAAATATAGGATGTAATGCAAAAAATGTTATAAGAGTAATAAAATGCACATGAAATTCCTGAGAAGGAAAATATTTCTGGGGTAGGAAGAAGGGGGAAAGCACTAACTTATGCTGACTTCTCTGAAATATGTGAGAGCTGTCTACTATAGTTAGGAGATTCTAAGAAAAAGATGGGTGGTGGTAGGAAAAGGAAGAAAGAATATGGCCATCAAAGAAGAGATAGGAGTCAACAGTTATCTCTCATCATTAGAGACAAGCTATAACCAAGAAGAAAAGCTAATTTAGCAGAAAAGAGATAGTTTGGACTAAAGTGTTTAGGAGATGTTGGCAGGCAATAAAAATGGCTGGGAAAGATGGTATTTCTTTAGGCCAAAAGACACTGTAACAAACACCTATCCATCTCTATCTATAATCTGTCTGTCTGTCTGTCTGTCTGTCAGACTATCTACCTACTGAGGTGCTAACATGAGCTTGTGAGTGGATAAGATTTTCAAACAAGAGTTGCATCACAGAGAGAGAAAAAAATAAAGAACTAATTTAGGATAGCATCATTTTTTGGGAAAATTGGGGGACAGTACAAGGTAGGGAAACAAAGGAGTAACTTGGTTCAGGAAAAGAGGAGGAGTGAGCAACATACTGTATTGCATGGCTAATTGGCTGCTTTTTTTTTTTTTTTTCTTCAGGGTTATCATTGGGGCTCGGTACCTGCACTACATATCCACTACTCCTGGTGGCTATTTTTTCTATTTTGTTGTCGTTGTTATTGTTGATGTTATTCCTGTTCTTGTTGTTGGATAAGAGAGAGAGAAATTTAGAGAGGAGGGGAAGACAGAGAGGAGGAGAAAATGATAGGCACCTGCAGACCTGCTTCACTGCTTGTGAAGTGACCTCCCTGCAGGTGGGGTGCTGGGTCTCAAACTGGGATCCTTTTGCCAGTCCTTGCGCTTCACGCCATATGTGCTTAACCCAGTGCATTACCCCCCCGCTCCCCTCCCCTATCCCAGTTGGTTTTATTGGGTTACAACAAAGAAGAGTGAATGGCAAATGCTAAGAGATTAAGATGAAAAAAGGGGATTGGGTCTTGTCTGGGGAAAAGGGGCAGGTCTTGAAGACTCTTCTTGAGGAAACTTGTACAACAAAGTCAGATTTGCCAAGACAGAAAATGAGGCTTTTGATTTTAAACTCCCTTTCTTGTCTATTCTCTACCCAGGTCCTAGAATATACCCTCATAAAGGCTTTTCCATGGTTCTATATAGTAATTAAAAATTAAAAGGTGTCGTTGTGGGTTTGGTTGGGGTTTAAACAAATGGGAGGTTTATTACATCACAGTATGGCAAGGTATTATTTAGGCATAACAAAAAAGGCAATGGGGAAGGGATGTCAGCTAGTTATTATGGCCATAGCCATGAATCCATTAAATTAGTTACGATATCCAGCTCCATGTTTTCAGGTCCCAGGAGAAGGGGCATGGTGGGGGTGAGAGAGGAGAGCAGGAACTGAGAATGCTGGAAAAGAGAGCTAGTTCCGGTTGACTGCCACTTAAATCACTTCCAACACATCCACAATCTTTTGTGGGTTTAAGTCCAACCGTCAGCCTGAGGTCAGCTGTATACTAATTATGTTGGTCATCTCTATGCTGATCACATTTGCGTCCCAGCAATTCTCCACTTCTAACATAAATAGGGACAAGATGCTCACAGTCTGTGCTTGTATCCTGACAGTTATGTGAGTTGTAAAATATAAACTTGTAAGGTATTTGCTGTAGATTGTGTAGACTGACTTAATAAAATAATACAAATAGAGTCTCTCTCATTTTGGGACCTTTTTTCCCCACTCAGATAAAGTGACAGAGGACACACACACACACACACACACACACACACACACACACACACACACACACACACACAGAGGGGGGGGGGGGAGAGAGAGAAAGCCATTATAGTGCTAAAGCTTCCTTTGATACCAAAATTTCCCCCATGTGCCAGATCTTGAATCTCACATTGTAAGACATAACCCTAACCTGTGAGATAGGGCAGGATTTCAACATGGGAATTTTGGAATAATACAAACATCTAGTCCCTAGAAATATTTAACTGCTGGCAGCTAATCTCTTTCAATTCACAAATTCTTTTTCCTTCTCTGCTATAGGGTGGTAGTTGAACATCTCTTAGGGAAGTGGAGTTAGGGTTTAAAGGGTGATGCTGAGGGGATATATCTCACATAGTTATTTCTCATAATTCGTTTAATGTTGATAGTCCCATAAATTCTCTGCCTATTGGACCCAGCAACCAACGTTGACATTAAGTGTCAACGGCATCAAGTATGAATGTGTGTATTTGACACCTAGCATTAGTAAAAGTGTGAACAGTGGAGGAGAAGTGAATGTTTGAAATGTACGGAGCCCAGAGCTATGGGGCTGTGAAGTTGTAAAAGGGGATCAAGTTCTGGTCAAGGCCCATGCATTTAAAGCGCAAATTCTTTCCTATCAGACAAGTAAGGTGAAGTTCATAGCCTGCCACTGATGAGACAGAGGGCCAAACTGGTGGATGGGTACTGTCAGTTTAAAGAAGATTTAAAATTGGTCACAGCACTAATCTTAAAAAAGAAAGGAAATATTTTGAATATTCTTAAATCGTTTAGCTTAAAAGGAAAGATAATTGATCAATTTCGTTTCCACAGCTGAGAAACATAACCCACAAACTTAAATATCACTGATAATGAAGTAGGTCACCAAAACATTTCTAAACTGAAATTGATAAGCAATTTTCTAAAAAAAAAAATTTTTTTTTTTTACTACAGTAAGCCTTCACTTAATACCCTTGGTAGGTTCTTGAAAACTGAAACCTCAAAGGAAGCATATATAATGAGACCAATTCTACGGCAAGCTAACTGAAGCAAGCAAGAGTTTAGGTCTTTTGCATATTTCTGGACACAATTTTGAATCTAAGTTCCTAAATTCCTCCATTTGCACAACTAGGGGCTTGACATGTATTCAGTTTGGCTGTTGATGGGCCATTTTTTCATTCTGACTGAGTGACTGAGTAAGAGACACCACAGACCCAGAGCTTCCTCTGCGGCTATAGCACCTTCCGTAAGCTGCTGGGGTTCAAACCTGGGCCAAATGCGTAGTTAAGTAAGGCATCCTCTCTTTCTCCCACCCCAATACTTCTGATGTTAATGTGCATTCATTCTTTCATCCAGTCAGTCATTTTCAAATGTGCTTACTGCAGTTCAGGGTCTCAGGAAGCTGGAGTCTTCATGTCAGTTATAGGCATAAGATGGGTACCCTTTCAATCATGGATAGGGCACCCTTTCACAGCTTGGTACTCATACCCCTCCCACTATGACAGTGCAGACAGCCTAATATGACTAACATACATAGTTTTAGAATGAAGGAAGCTGAAGCACCTGGGAAAAAACCTACAGGGGATCTGAAGAACTTGGGCTTCGACTGAAATGACCTTATTTGAGGACCTACAGGATACTGAAAGACAAATAAAAAAAAATGGAATTTGGGCTTGAGGCTTGAGGAGATAGCATAATGATTCTGCAAAAGACTCTCATGATTGAGGTTCAGAGCTCTCAGGTTCAATCCCCAGCACCACCATAATCAGAACTGAGCAGTACTTTGGTCTCTCTCATTAAAAGTAAATAAATAAAATATTTAAAAAGAAAAGTTTCACATACTTAAATTTTTTTTAAAGGAATCAATAGAAAAATAGAAACAAAAAATGAGGGGAAAATTAGAGGTCAGTTAAAAAAGGAAAGTATTTTTAAAAACAGAAAAATTTAAATCTGTGTGATATTTGTAATATTTTTCCATTAAAATATAATCTGGGAGGCCAGGCCATAGCACATCCAGTTAAGCACATATAATACTACATGCAAATATACACACAAGGACCTGGGTTTGAACCCTTGCTCTCCACCTGCAGGGGGAACGTTTCATGAATGGTAAAGCAAGTCTGCAGGTCTCTCTCTCTCCCTACTTCCCCCTTCTCTCCTCTCTCTTCCTCCCCTCCCCTCACAATTTCTCTCTATCTTACTGGAAAAAAAAATCAACCAGAAGCCATGGATTGATAGTGCTGACACCAAGCCCCAGGAATTGAAGGCAATATATACATACATACATACATACATACATACATATGATCTAGGAGTTGAGTGGTGACTCATTTAAAAGAGTGCATGTATTACTGTGAATGAGGGAGGACCCAGGTTCAATCCCTGGTCTATACCTATGGGGGAAACTTCACTATAGTGGTAGAACAGTACTGCAGATATCTTTTCTTCTCTCCTTCTCTCTCTCTCTCTTTCTCTCTCTCTCTCTCTCTCTCACACACACACACACACACACACACACACACACACACACACACACACACACACACCGTCAGTGGGGAAGAATGACCGCCAGGACAGGTGGAATTATATAGGCACCAAGCCTCAGTGATAACCCTGGTTGCAAAATTAATTAATTAATTAACTCAATCAATAAAAATATAATTTACTATATTTTATTATTCTACAATTCACTTTAGTGACAACTTTTCATTTGTAGTTTTAAAGTTTTTATTTGAAAAAACCCTCCATATCCCCAAATACTATAAGAATTAGACCAACACAACTGACTTATCCCTTCATCAGAGCAGTACTTTCCCTCAGAGATTTAGTCATGCTTGAAAGAAGGAGCAAGAAGGGTATCATTATTTTCAAGATTAGTCCATTTTATGGGGGAGTGTACGGATCAACTAACCAATGTCCATGTCCAGCAGAGAAGCAATACCAGAAACCAGAATTCCTTCCTTCTGCACCCCAAAAAGAATTTTGGTTCATAAGAGGGGAAAATGTTAGGAGATGATGATCAGAGGGCTTTGTGACCAGGAACCATGACTGAAAGTGAAGAGATTCAGGAAAACACCTGAGGAAGTCAGGCACTATTTTGCTTATCTCAGAAGGAAGAGAAAAAAGGAATGACAACTGTGGAGTGATTTCATTCATAAGAGGAGCACAAAGACACATGAACTCGAATATATATATAGGCAATCAATCCATCACTATGATCTTGTAAGAACTCTGGCTGTTACCACTGATGAGGAAGGCATCAAACTTTGGTGATGGGAGTGGTATGGAATTATACTTCTAGTACTTATAATCTTGTAAATAACTAATAAAGTTAAATAAAGAAGATTAAAGGTTAGTTCCTTTTAGACTGGGAATGACTGGAAAGGAGTGAGTTATAGGAAGAGATGGAAAGACTCATGTGTTAGGGACACTTGTTGGAACAGGTCTCAGACACATGGGAAGGAAGAGTTAAGAGAGCAGAGCCTGCAGAAGCAGGTGCAGACAGAGAGCAGTGGATGAGGGAGAGGAGGGAGTGGGCTTTGAATCTGTTTGGAGGAACTTGGGGGAATTCCATGCCTGTGACCTCAATCTTTTTGTTCACATAGGAGGCCAGGTTCTCATCTCAAGCATCAGGGGTGGGTTTGTGGGGATTCCAAAGCCCAAGCAGGTTACTAATAACTCTTTCATGAAATGAAGCCGTGAAAGCTACTCTTCCCTTCATAAGCTTTGCCTGCTGGCCCTAAAGACACTGCTCACAGAAACCCCTCTGAGGGCTTGGCAGTGACTGTGTGTGATGAAGTCTGAGTGTGGGGATCACCCCACTTCTGCGTCAGAGTCATCAGAGAGTACAGCAGGGATAACAATGTTTGGTTGGCAAGGAGACTATCAAAAGGAGTGGGAGATGAACTTGAATTGTTGCCTGAAAGGAGGAAACAAAGATTTATTTATCCCTGGTCCCAATTCCACACAGGATTTAAGGCAGCTTACAGAATACATGCAATAAAGTAGCAAGATTTGGTCCATAAATAAAAAATCAAGGCTGGCTCTAACATCAAATATAAAAGAGAAAACTTCAGATGTGACTTGTCAGTGGTCTCAGATGACTGAAGGGCTGGCATGCAGACAGGCAGCTATTTGCTGTGTGGGGCCAAGAGCCTGCGGGGAGAGTGTTGGCCAGGCAGGCAGTGCAGGAGACGCAGTCTGCGAACCAGGACACCTGCCAGTGGAGATGTCCAATGCCTCCTTCCGGAGACACTCCCTTTCCCCTGCCCAGGGGGTCCTTTCTGTCCTGCTTTGAGAAGGAGCTGATGCAAGGGAGAAAAACTTGCTCTTAGGGCCAGGCAGTGGTACATCTGGCAGGACGCACATGTTGTAATGTAGAGACCCAAGTTCAAGTCCCAGTCCCCACCTGTAGATAGAAATCTTCAAGAGTAGTGAAACTATGCTGCAGGTCTCTCTCTCTCTCTCTCTCTCTCCTCTTCTCTGCCCCTTCTCTCCCCATCTTCATAATTTCTCTGTCTCTATCCAAAATAAATAAATAAATAAAAACAAAGAAATATTAGAGTGAGAAAGACGTCCCTGATGTGCTCACAGACTTGTTCCTAGAACTCAACAAATTGTTCTTGAATACACCACACAAAAATAGATGCTTGGGCAGGGACAGATAGTATAATGGTTGTGAAAACAGACTCGCATGCCCAAGGCTCCAAAGCCCCAGGTTCAATCCCCTGCACCACCATAGCCAGAGCTGAGCAGTGCTCGGGTAAAAAAAAAAAATAGATGCTTGACCACAGACATAAGTCCCCCTGGGCACTGCTGGGCGGCTTCACCACTATAGTGTGACTTTTTCTAGACAGAAGGAGAAAGACAGAGGGAAGGAAAAGAGACTATAGCACCAAAGCTTCCTCCAGTGTGGTGAGGGCTGGGATTGAACCTGGATCATACACACAACCAGGCAGTTGCACTACCCAGGTGAGCTGTCTTGCAAGCCCCCTCTTAATGTTCTTCTATATGCACTGCTCCCCTGTATTGTCTTCCATCTCAGAGATGTCATATCATACTGGGAATCCCACACTTATTGGGTCTGGCTCTGTGACAGGTGCTGGAGCCATTAGTAAGCAAATCAGATGTGACCTCTGCTTCCAAAGAGACTATCATGTAGTGTGAAGTGACATGAACAGAAAGCACTGCACAGCTGTGGACTCGGAGATTCTGAGATCCTGCAGGAGGAGAGAGAGTAGATAACTACAAAACATGCTAAACCATGAAGGCAGAGCATGTTTGCTGACAGAAATTACCTGGGGGGGTGTTCAGATAAAGAGTAGGCCAGGCAGAAGGACAGCATGTGCTAAGGCTAAGAAATGTGAGGCCAAATCCATAGACTGGTGGGCAGATGCCTGGGAGGGAGGATTCATTCTGCGCTCATAAGCACCTGCTACCCAGGACTTTATCTTCATCCTAATGGCAAATGGAAGCCTTTATTGATGATCTCAGGGGAGCATTATGACCATGCCATCTTGCTGTCCTCCTTCTCTCTTCTCTTCTCTTCTCTTCTCTTCTCTTCTCTTCTCTTCTCTTCTCTTCTCTTCTCTTCTCTCCCCTTCCTTCCTTCCTTCCTTCCTTCCTTCCTTCCTTCCTTCCTTCCTTCCTTCCTTCCTTCCTTCCACTCTTCCGTCCTTTCTCTTTTTATTTATTTTTATTTTTCTGTCACCAGGGTTAACGATGGGGATCACTGTGTGTGTAACTTCATTATTCCTACTGGCATTTTTTTTTCATAAAGGGTGACAGACAGTGAGAGGAAGAGAAAGAAGGAGAGGAGAGAAAGACACCTACTCTAGCACTTATGAAGTTTCCCTCCCCCCCTCCCCCATAGGTGGGGACCAGAGGCTTGAATATGGGTCCTTATGGAAGGTAGCATGTTTACTCTATGTATCTACATGCCCCCACCCTTATTTCCTAAAGAAATCACTTTAGTGTTGAGTAGAGAGTAGACTGAATAGTGGGTCAGGAAGCATTGTGGGGTGATATTTAATAGGTTATGTAAGTGATCAAGGGGAGAAATGGCAGTGCTTCAGGGTATGGTGTGGTGGCACTGGTGGCTTCCCAAGGTGAGCATGGAATCAAAGTGAGCAGGATCTTAAGCAGTTGAAGGCAAGGCAGACAAATATGAAAAATCACTTCTAAACAAACTATTTGTTCATTTATTTATTTATTATTTTTATTTATAAAAAGGAAACATTAACTAAACCAAAGGATAAGATTGGTACAATTCCATACAGTTCCCACAACGAGAGCTCCGTATCCCATACCCTCCCCTGATAGCTTTCCTATTCTTTATCCCTCTGGGAGTATGGACTCAAGATCATTGTGGGATTCAGGAGGTTGAAGGTCTGGCTTCTGTACTTCCTTCCCTGCTGAACATGGTCATTGACAGGTCAATCCATACTCCCAGCCTATCTCTTTCTTTCCCTAGTGGGGTGGGGCTCTGGGGAAGCTGAGCTCCAGGACACATTGGTTGGGTTTGTCTGTCCAGAGAAGTCTGGTTGGCATCATGGTAGCATATGGAACCTGGTGGCTGAAAATGAGTTAACATATAAAGCCAAACAAGTTGTTGGCTAATCATGAAACTAAAGGCTGGAATAGTGCAGATGACAAATTGGGGGGACTCTGTTTTGTAGATAGCTAGTAGGCCTATTTCAGTTATATTCCAAAGGGCCGATGACTATACTTTTTTTTTTTTTTTTGCCTGAGCCTGAAATCTGATATGCAGGTGGATCTAAGTTATTGTCTGGGGAGATGATGCCATGGCTAGAAAAAAGACCACAAAGCTAGATCAGGGAAGAAAGTAGCTCCCAAATATGGGAAAGGTGTGTGTTGACTGTAAACCCCATCAATTTGATCTGATCTGGGGCCCATATTCTGCTTAGGAGCCTATGTGACCTCTGCATCCCTGTAGATCTGAGCTCACATTCTGTGGTCATGAGTAGGAACATTCCAAGCTGCCCCAATATTTACCCATCTTCCTCAGGTGTAGCATAGAGTATGTTCTCCATCCTCCCTTTGGAGGATGGAAAATTCTCTACCATTGTTGATCCAAGTTGAGGGCAAGGTCCTATGGGGGCCCACAAAGAGGTCTGTTGTATTGTTCCTGATAGAGATGACCAGTAACAATGAGGAGAGCGATTTATTTGGGGTCTAGGCCCATCATGTGTGTTTGGGAATCTCAGGACTCCCCGACTAGGGCTCCAGCTGATGGGGTGGCTTGATAGTGACTAAAGAGTTATTGAACAAACAGTTTCTAAGACTTTGTGCAAACTATAGGGGTTATCACTGGGAGGTGGGGTGGTGGGGACACAGAACTTTGGTGGTGGGTGTGGTGTGGAACTATACACTGTAATCTTATAGTCTTGTAATCCAGTATTAATCAAAAACAAAAAGTTAATATATAAATATGTGTAAAAATAAATTGCTTCTAGCCGCTGAATAGACCAGGGAGAGTCTCTCTTGCTGCTATCTGTACTGAGATGAAGCGGTCAGAGACACTGGCTAGAGAAGCACAGAGACTTCCTGAGCTGCCCTGTTCTAGGTCTAGAAAAGGCTTCATGGTAGCACGGTGTCTGAGTGGTGGGCGATGTCTCAGGTTGTGTTGTCCTCTATCCTCATCTTTTCATGCTGACATCAGTGGAGAAAAGCATCACCCCAGCCTGTCTTAGGCAGCATTGTGACCTAGAGGACAGCCTTGTCTCATGGAGCCTGATGAGCTCAGTTCCATACATTCCAGCTGTAGCAGACAGAAGAAGAATAGCACCTTCCCATGGCTCTACATCCCAATCCCATGAGCTATAAAAATTTACTTCATATAGAAAAAAAAAAAAGAAATGAAATAGTACTTTGCATAGATGACTAACCTAAGGACTTAAAAATTCAAGATTAAGATTTACCACTTGAAAAGCCAGCAATTTTTAGTATACCTAAGCACAGCCATTTAGGGAGTTTTTTTTTTTTTTAATATCCAAACGAGCTACTCCAAGTCAACCAGCAATTATTTCTCACTTCCTTCCAACCTTCTCAGTTGTTGGAAAGCATGTACCTACTGCCAGTTTCTGTTGGTATACCTCTACTGGACTTAATATAAATGAGTTTACACAATAAAAACAAAGAGAAGGCAATCAGCTCAATTGATTAAAACTCAGTTCCATTCCATGTGTATTAACCAGAGATTCATCTATGGAGTAGCTACAAACTGAACTTCCCTGAATGATTCAGACCAGTAAGAGGGACCCTTAAAGCAGTTATATCTTGTGCTAGATGAGTTTCCAAATTATCAAAACTCCCCTAAAGAATGTTAAATGAGTAAGTGTCTACAGAGATCACAAAGCTATGGACTATAGTGGTCAAATGTTCCACCCACTGCTGGAAGGGCTTGACTGACTTGCAAAAGATTACACTACCTTATAATCTAGTTGAAAATAGATCTAAGAGGCCACTGGGTGTCTGTGAGGCCACTGGGCAAGATGTGGTGTGAAAGTGGGAGACCCTCAAGATCACCCTTCATTGGTCTACACAAATCTTATCTCAGGGACTGGAGGATGTGTCCAGGTGCATAGGCCTGATTCACAACAGACATTCTTCCGTGTTTATGTCCACAACTAACTGGATAATACCAATTTACTAATGAACCAATCTGCATTTTTTAATTTTTAAAATAAATTTATTTTGGGGGCTGGATGGTGCTGCACCTGGTTGAGCACACATGTTACAATGCACAAGGAACTGGGTTCAAGCCGTTTCCACATGCAGAAGGAAAGCTTTGAGAATGGCAAAGCAGTGTTGCAGGTGTCTTTCTGTCTCTGTCCCTTTCTATCTCCCTTTTCCTTTTTAATTTCTGGTTGTGCCTATCCAACAAATAAATATAATAAAAATAATTTATCTTCAATATTTTTATTGGGTGTATTCTTGGTTATAGTAAATACAGTTGTTGGGTACATGTGTAAAATTCCTTAGTTTTTTCCAAAGCACTCTCACCCCCATCCTAGGTACTTCTCTACCATCATGTACTAGGACCTGAAAGCTCCCTGCTCACCCCCCTAATCCCAGAGTCCTTTACTTTGGTGCAATACACCAAACCCAATCCTATTTCTACTTTGTGTTTCTTTTTCTCTTGTTATTTTTCAAATTTTTTCCATGAGTGAGATCATCCCATATTTATTCTTCTCTTTCTGACTCATCTCACTTTCAGCTGATCTACCAAGTTCAGCTCCTATCACGACTCTTTCAAGTTCCATCCAAGATGAAGTCAAGAAGATGAATTCATCATTCTTAATAGTTGAGTAGTATTCCATTGTGTATATATATTACATTTTCCCAGCACCACAGAAGGAGTATTTGGCAGCCTGTGGATCTTCTGACAAAGGCAGTGCATGTATTTGGCACGTCTCTGGAGATAACTGCACTGCTACTCTTAGCTACAGCTGTAGACTAGTGAGCCTGGTTTCTCCCACTTGCAGCAGTGTCTAGCACCCTCATCCTCATCACCCATGGGAGTCCCATCTCCATAGCCACTGCCACTACCCGCTCCCAACTTGAACCAGAATGTCAGTGTCGATGCCTTAGTCCAAGTGCGAATATTTCTGGAGGTAATCACACACTTACAGAAGTCTGAATCTTTTTTTTTTTTTTTCTTCCATATCCACAAGGGTTGTCACTCTGGCTCGGTAACAACATCATGACTCTCCTGCTCCTGGTTGTCTTATCCCTCCCTCCCATTTTTAATATTGACAGGGAGAAATAAAGAGAGAGGGAGAAAAAGACAGACACCTATAGCACTGTTCCATCACTTATTATCCATCAGGTCCCTGCATGTTGGGTCTGGGGCTTGAACGCAGGTCCTTTTGCAAGGTAATGAGAATGCTCTATCAGGCCTACCACTGCCCAACTGCCTAAACCTGGATCTTAGCAGTGCTAGATAACCCACACATACAACCCGCTGTAATTTCCATGTTTCCCTTTGGAGAGGCTGAGCTACATACCCAAGTGAAACTATTATTTAGGGGCTGAAGTGGGACTGTACACCTGAGACAGTTGTTCCTTTCTGGTTAAAGTAAGCATATCTGAATTAGGAGGGAGAACTGAAGATGTTGTAAACAGAGAGAGCATTCCATAACCACCCCCCAAACTCCCGCAAGCCAAGCAGCTGTCCATTTCTATTCACTTAGTGGTAGCCCAGCTGTCAGCACAAGGGCTAGGAGGATGGGATACAAAGGGAGAGGTGTATCTTGAATACTAATCTATAACTTTATTCTGTGTGACTCGAGCAAGGTTTTACAAGTTGGGGCTATCCTAACTCCTATGTTATAGATCTATTGTGAGGGACAATCAAATTGCCATATCAACTTATGGGTAAAAGTTTATACAGGATGGGGACAGTAGCTCAGTGGTGGGATCCAGGCCTTGCATGTGTGGGGCCCTAGGCTCATTTCCTAGCACTATGGGCAAACAATAAAAACAAAAACAGATGGAGAGTCTTGAATGACTGAGCAGTACTATCCCCCCCTGCTCATCTCTCTATTTACCCCTCCATCTTTCTGTGTCTCTCTCATATGTAATAATACCACACAGAGCAGCCTCTCATGATTTTCATTCTTTTAGAAAGAGAGAGAGGTGGAAAACAATAAGTACCGTTCTACCATCCATGGTACTGTCCCAGTGCTATTCTTGTTGTTACCATTTAGTATGACAGCTCGAACCTAGCCCCTCATGCATGAGAAGTCATGCTCTCTACTGAGTGAGCTATCTCTTACTCTTCTCTGTCTCTTTCACAACTTAAAAACATTTTTAAAAATAAGATTATGCTATAAAAGATGTTTACATAAATATACCATACATATGAACTGTTATTTAACACTTAGAATTAGCATTAAAATATCCCTAGAAAAATGTAAGATACAAGTAAATAATTTTATTTCTCATTTAAATTTTATTCTTGTTGAGGAAAGTTGTTCTACAAGTCCATTGTCATTTCAGGGGATGATTCGATTTCACACCTCCCTAAAATAATGTGTTCACACACTTTGTCCACCTCCAGAATACCTGTATCTTTTTCTCCCCGCCCCCCTCCCTTAACAACCTCAGTTATGCAGACATAAACCAACACTTAATTTATGTTTTTCCTGGTAGGCTTTTTTGCTCTGTCTCCTAAATCCCACATATAGGTAAGATAATTTTTTTCGTCTTTTAATTTTTTATTGGGGGGGATTAATGGTTTATAGTAAATACAGCTGTTGGCACACATGTAAAATTTTTCAGTTTTCTGCAAAATATTTTCTCTTTCAGCCTAGATCCTCCTCCACCATCTTGAACCAGGACACGAAAACTTCCCCTCCTCACTAAGTTCTTCACTTTGATGTAACACACCAAACCCAATCTGAGTTCTATTTTGTGTTTCCCCTTTTTGTTCCTATTTTTCAACTTCTGTCTATGAGTAGGATCATCCCATATTCATCCTTCTCAGTCTGGATTATCTCACTTAACAAGATTCTTTCAAGCTCCATCCAAGACGAGGTAAAGAAGGTGAATTCATTATTTTTAGTAGTTGAGTAGCATTCCATTGTGTATATATATCACAATGTTCTCAGTCACTCATCTGTTGTTGGATACCTGGGTTATTTGCAGGTTTTGGCTGTTAAATAAAAACATTAAAAATATTTTTAAAAGAATGTGAGATGGATTCTAAATGATAGTGCCTAGACTGTCCTTGTAGAAACCAGACTGACTGATAAAGCATTCAAATGTTATGTGAGGGAGTCGGCACTAACGCCGCAGGTTAAGCACAGGTGGCACAAAGTGCAAGGACCCTGGCATAAGGATCCCGGTTGGAGATTCCGGCTCCACACTTGCAGGGGAGTTGCTTCACAACTGGTGAAGCAGGTCTGCAGGTGTCTGTCTCCCCACCCCCCGTCTTCCCCTCCTCTCTCCATTTCTCTCTGTCCTAGCCAACAACAATGACATCAATAACAACAACAATAAGAACTACAACAATAAAACAAGGGCAACAAAAGGGAATAAATAAACATTAAAAAAAACGTTATGTGGACAGTATTTCTACAAAGCTTACAGATGCAACATTTGCTGAGCCTTCTCCCATGATTCTTATGAATGGTTGCTTAGAAAAAGCCTTATCAAAGATTCTATTCTGTGATCTGCAGAGAACTCTAAGCTTGTAGTATGTTTTTCTTTCACTTCCACCAAATTTATCAATGTCTCTGGTCATTATTTGCCTGATCACAATAACATGCTTTCATGAATATGTATCAGTGAAAATCCTGCAGTTTCATGTGTTAATTTGCTCATGTCTTTAGCAATTAAATAAGACCTTGATAAATTTAGAGGAGAAGGAAAAAAAGCCTTGATGCGTGCTTCTGTGGCTGAATTGCAGGCTCTGAGAAAAGTCGTGGGTTTGTGCAGCTATTAATTTGTTTATTGGTGTATGAGCTCTTTCCCAATTATTTGCATTTATTCTGGGGAAGTAAGTGATCTCTATTCTTTTTTTAAAAAAATATTTTATTTATTTATTTATTTATTAATGAGAAAGATAGGAGGAGAGAGAAAGAACCAGACATCACTGTGGCACTTGTGCTGCTAGGAATCACACTCAGGACCTCATGCTTGAGAGTCCAAAGCCTTATCACTGCACCACCTCCCAGACCACGATAAGTTATCTCTTCTTAGCTAGAGCACTTGGTCTCCTTCTGATGTTCATCTTAGCTTCTGTGTGCAACAAGACCTTCTCCCAGCTAGTGTGAGTCGGGGTGTGGAGTGTGTGTATGTGAGTGTGTGTGTGTGTGTGTGTGTGTGTGTGTGTATGTGAGTGAAGTGGGGTACTGGACATTTGTATCGAGTTAAAGCAACCCCTGAGCTAAGTGCCAGGAGTGAGGGTCCTGCCAGAGTCCCACCAGGAAGGAGGGAGCCCAGGTGAGAAGGTCAGAATCCAATGTGAGCAAAGGAGACCAGTGAGGAGAAACTTGTGACCAAGTGCATAGTGGCCTCAGAAAGCAAAAATGGTTTGGTGTGGGCAGATGGAGGCATACCCAATTAAGTACACATATCACCATGCAGAAGTACCCAGGTTTGAGACCCCACTCTTCACCTACAGGGGTCAGGGGACACTTCATGAGTGGTAAAGCAGGTCTGCAGCTATCTCTCTCCTTCTCTACCTCTTCCTCTACTCTCAATTTCTCTCTGTTTCATCAAATAAAAATAGAAAGGAAAGAAGAAAAGAAAAGAAAAAAAATGGCTGTGCAAGCAGTGGATTCTTAGTGTTGGCATCAAGCTCCAGCAATAACCCTGGTAACAATAAAAAAAAAAGTCGGTTTTATGACATCCCCTATGGAGCACCCTAGGCTAGTTCTTAAGACAGGAACTGGAAAAGAAGACTTTTTTGGTGTGTGTGTGTGTGTTTGGGGAGTGGAGGTGGAGGGGAGTCTGCCTTGGAAGCGCTGCCCTGGGAGCTGGGCCTGCAGGATGGAGACAGCACTGAGGCCCTGAGTCCAGATGTGTAGGAGCAAGGCCACAGCTCCAGGAAGGGCTGTGGTGAGGTGGTTACACTTCACAAAGAAAAAAATACGGGATGTTCAGTGACATCTAAATTTCAGAGGCACACAGAATAGTTTTAGTGCAATTGTGTCCCAGACAGTATCTGAACATATTTATATTAAAAAATGTGTCATTTAGGTCTGCAAAAGAGCTCTTTGGAATAATCGTGTGTGCCATGTGTGGCACCATGCCATGTGTGCCCCCAGCACTCCAGTGTAACCCCTGCTGCATTGGAGGAAGGAAGTTTTGCTTGTAGTGTCTTTCTATTTTTTTTAAACTTTTAAAAATTTTAATTTGCAATTTAATATTGATTTACAAAATTCTACCATTATATTGATATTTACCACTATAAGATAATGGGTATAATTTGTCACAGTTCTGTGTCCCCATTCCCTCCAGCTGGAAACTGTAGTAGTTCTCCCAAGGTCACAGACATGGATTGACTATTATTTCTATAAATATACATTGATATTTGCCTATTTCCCCCTATAGTCCTGCCTTCTCTCTTTCTTTCTAAGTCACACCAACACCCCTACCCATATTATTACTACTTCCCAATATCCTTCCTTTTTTCCTCTTCTCTCTCCAGGTCCTGGTGGAATAGGGATTCACCTTCCCTTATCAGTCCCCCCCCACCCCCCACTCAGATTATGGACCAAATTTCTTTTGAAGGTGGGAGTTGTGGCTTCTGTAATTGCTTCTCAGCTGGACAGGGTTGTTGGCAAGTTGATTCATAAACCTAGGCTGTGGTATCTTGACCTTGCCCTCTCTTTCTTCCCCCTCTCTCTATTTGGAAAAGTCAGCTGAGAAAAGTCAAGCACCTAGCCTATGTGCTGATCTCTAAAATTTGAGCTGGACTGAGTGTTCTGTGTCATATTTGTCAGTCTTTGCTGGTGGAGGCCAGTTAGCACTTGGGCACGTGATGAAAGCTGGGATCTGGGAGCAAGGGATGGGTCACTGTGGGAAAGGGCTAGGGTCAGAGAAGTCAGGTGTATGTGTGTGACAAAGAGAAACAGAGGGGCTGGGGGACTAATCTTTGAATAATTTTATATTAGCTTTAAGACCTATTACCCATTTATATTTATTATTTACCATATTTTGTTTTTCAAGCCCAAGTGGCCCATGGCCTATGTCTGAGACACAATGTTGGTTGGTTTCTAACAAGGAATGGTCCTTTCATTATTTTTCTTCTTTTTTTTAAGTCTTTTTATTTGTTTATTTATTTATTATTGGATAGTGGCAGAGAGAAATTGAGATGGGAGTGCGAGACAGAGAGAGAGAGAGAGAGAGAGAGAGAGAGAGACCACATCCCTACTTCACCACTTTTGAAGCTTTCCCCCTGAAGGTGGGGACCAGGGGCTTGAACCTGGGTCCTTGTGGACTGTAATGTGAGGATTTAACCAGGTGTGCTACTGCCTGGCCGTGGAGCTTTCAGTGTGTGCTGAGAGCAATGCCAACTCAGTAAGAATAAAATGTCAGTCTGGTAATGATTGCCTACACATATATGAATGAAGACTTGTACAGTTCAGGACATCTGGACCACGGGGATACTCTGCATCACAAGGCACAAAATTTTTACTTTTATTTTTTAAATAATTTATTTATTTCGTTATTTGTATAATATAATAAAAGAGAGGTACGAGGGAGGAGATAAGAGCACTACTCAGCTCTGGCTTATGCTGAGTATGGGGACTGAACCTGGAATTTTAGAACTTTAGGCATGAAAATGCTTTGCATAAATATATTATGTGCTTTCTCAGCCCTAATTTTTAAGTGAATCCAGCCATTTTGGAATATTTTTGTTACTCACAAAACTCAATCACTAAGCGATAACATCAAATCATTCTTATGTTAAGGGCTTTAAAAACTTTCCATCTCTCCTTTCTTCTCTCGCTCTCTCCCACTCTCCCTCACATATCTTACGTTTCTTATTTTTCTTTGCTCCTTTTATTGATTCCCACTCCACCCCCAGACCAGTGCCTAGGCTAGTATGGGTGTCTGACACATAACACACATTAAATAAACTTTCCTTTTAAAATATATATATATATATATATATATATATTTATCTTGTATATATATAGAGAAATTGAGACAGAAAGGGGAGATAGAAGGAGAGAGAGGTAAGAGAGACACCTGCACTGATTTTCTTAAAGAAGCCTCCCCTTTCCTCTGTGCAGAAATTCAAGCTCCGGAACAGGCACCAGCTGTTTTTTTTTTTTTTTTTTCTCTCTCAGAAGCTTAATGAGGAAACAGAAGGGAGTGATTATAGCTAAGATGGGTCTGGGGGCTAGTGGGAGTGTGCAGGAGTTTTAGTCTTTGTTTTCGTGGGGGGAGGGTGGAAGGATTTGTAAGGGTTTCTTCTAGCAGCTGGTATTTAAACTGAAACCTCAAGGCTGACTGTGCTTGCTTTGTCAAGGAAGGAAGGAGCTGTAACAACATGTGGTGGGGACTGAGGCCCTGAGCAGGGCTAGTTGAATGGTCAGGACTGCATACCACATGACCAGGCAGTGTAGCCCATATGGGGGCTGGGGTGGGCATCTAGAAGAAGAGGCTTAGGAGCAGAGAGAGGGAGCCCCAGGTCCCTGGACCTCACAGACTTTGCTGGGGAAGCATGTTGAACCTGCTTCTAAGGACAGTGAAATGCTGCCTAAGGGAGTTACAGAATCTAATCTGCATGTTAAAAAAAGTGTTCTTGCTGTCAAGAATAGCTTCTTTTGTTTTGTTTGGAATCTTCAAAGCATCACTTGGAATGAAGCTGTGACTTGATAAACACATGAGACATACTTTGGTGCAGTGAGAGTGAGTTTTCTCTGAGGCCCTGCACCTTGGCACGTGAGTAGAAACACCATCAGCCTCTGATATACTGATGAGGAGCCCAGGGGAAATCAAGACCACGCTGGCCTCCCAAGCTGGGGTCTCTGCACTCTGCTTCTCATGTGAGCACGCAAATGGGAAAATGCTTCCTGGATGAGCTTCTCTCTTCCTCTGTTGGAGTAGGATGCCTGAAGGCCCCGGGGGAAAAGATAGGAGAGGCTGAAGTCCAAAAACAGAAGAGTCAGGGGGCCAGGTGGTGGTGCACCTGGTTGTGCATACAAGTTAGCATGAACAAGGACCTGGGTTTGAGTCCTGCTCCCCACTTGCAGGGAGGATGCTTCAATAGCAATGAAGGAGGTCTGAAGGTGTCTCTTTTTCACTCTCCCTCTCTATCTCAATCTCTTTTCTCAATTTCTTTCTGTCTTTTCTGTCTTTGATACAATAGAAAGAAAAAAAAAAGGCTGTTGAGAGCAGTGATTCTTACTGCTGGCACTGAACCCCAGCAATAACCTTGGTGGCAAGTAAATAAACAAATCAAGAAATAGTCACCAAGGGAAGTGACAGGCTCTATGAAGAACCAACTGTCCATGGTGAGGCGGAAGCTCACCACTTATATGTCCTTCTTGGGGGTCTTTTATTTCCCTGAGTAAGCAGAAATTTCATTAGTCTTATAGATTATAATCCTTTAGAGTTACTTAAAAAAACGTTTTCACCCCTGTCTTATCTTAACTGATTACTTGGCTTTAAGACAGAGATTTTCCAGATCAGAACTCCAACTAGGGCACTACCACTACCAGGCATGAAGACAGGTGCTTTCTTCATGCAAACTGTTAATTTAGGTGGCTAGCAGCTAGTACTCTGTTTTTGTCTTTATCTTGGGAGAGGGGGTGGGGGAGGGGATTGGAGTCTAGAGGTAGAGCTAATGCTTTCAGAATTTTTTTTATAAGCCTGGAAAACATCACAATTTTCTTTCTTTCTTAGATGCAGACATAAATTAATAAGGAGGGGAGATAGAGAGGGAAAGAGAAAGTCAGAGAGAGGGAAAGAGAGAAGGAGAAGAGAGAAAGAGAAAGAGAGAAAGAGAAAGAGAAAGAGAAAGAGAAAGAGAAAGAGAAAGAGAAAGAGAAAGAGAAAGAGAACAAGGCCTGAAACACTGCTACACTGTTCTTCCTAAAGCTTCCTCCCTGAAGGTGGGGACCAAGCTCTTAAACCCACAGGATAATGCATGTGCTCTACCGTGAGCCACTATCTAGCCTCTTCGAAAGCCACACGTATGAATTTATGCCACAGTCTCCATTACAGCTGAGGTGGAAACAGCTAGGACTGAGAGAGAATCTTGACACAGCATCACAAATCTGCAAAATGTGCTGAGGAGGAAGATAATGTCTGTGTCAATGTCAAAATCTTGCCGCCATTTAGAAGCCCTAGAGCAGCAGTGACTGCTGGAGGGATGTTAGGGTAAGGTCAGCACAGGGACAGTCACATAGGCAGAGTCACACCTGGAAACCACGAGCTTCTCTCAAGCACCCAGAACACGGACACTGTTGCACCACAGCTGTACACATCTTCCTCATGCCAGTGGGGAAGAAATTAAAAGTTACACATTGTGGAAGGAGGTTTTTATTTATTTTTTAATTTTAGTTTGGGATTAATGGCTTACATTTAACAGTAAATGCAGTTGTTGGTATATATGTAAATTTTTCAGTTTTATGCAAAACTCTTAATCCTGCCCCACCCAGGTCCTCCACCATCAAGTGCCAGGACATGACCCCACCTCCACCCCCACAACACACACCGAATCCTTTATTTGGGTGCAATATACCAAACCCAGCTCAAATTCTGCTTTCTGTTTTCCCTTCAGCAAAGAGCAGTTTGTTTTTGATGAGATTAAACGGAAAAGAATGAAGATATTTTCAGAACCACAATAGAATTTTCCTTTCCCTTCCCTCCCCTCCCCCCCTCCCTTCCTTTCTCTTCCTTTCCTTCCTCTCCCTTCTCCCTTATTCCTCTTCTTCCTTCCTTCCTTTCTTTCTTTCTTTCTTTCTTTCTTTCTTTCTTTCTTTCTTTCTTTCTTTCTTTTTTCCTTTCCATTAGGGTTATTTCAAGGGTTTGGTGCCTGCACAATTAATCCATAACTCCCAGTGGCCATGCCTCAACCCCAAACTTTTTTTTTTTAAATTTATGATACAGACAAAGAGAAATAGGGCAAGAGAGGAGAGAGAGAGAGAGAGATATGGAGAAATTCCTATAACCTGCTCCAACATGGGTACTTGGGGCTCAAACCAGGTTGCTGGCACATGGTAACTTGTGTGTTTTACCAGGTATACCACCACCTCATCCTTCACAATAGAATTTCTCACCAGCCTGCAGTATTCAGTCGCAAGAACTTCGTGCCACATCCACATTTCCCATTGACCAAATGAAGGTTTCAAAAAATTAAACTTTGGAAAGTTAGGAGTAAAATTTTCAATGTCCTCACCATCTATCATGATGCCTAGGGAGTTCTCTCAGTTTTCTATTTTGGGAGACATTTTAGATTTGTGTTCTTGTCAGCTTGGGTGGAGGATTGAGGAAGGCAAAGTGAAGAAGAGGAGAGCTGACATCTTGGGCTGAAGAGGTAAGAGTGAAGCCCGGGGAGCCAGAGGCCATCAGGGGGAGGCTGTGAGGCAGGCAGCTCACCAGCCCTGGCTGTCAGTCCTGACCTATTTTCTGGAGCTGTGGGAGTTGTTCCTGTCCCAGCTTTCAGAAACAGTGACACTGCCTTGAGGGAAACACTGCAGCCAAGCCACAGTGAATAAGAGCTGTCCCTGCCACTTTCAGAAATGTCACCAGGGGAAGAGATGCCTCCTTGCTCCTTGCTGCTGTACACATGATACCTGTGCAGATGAGAGGATACTGGGTCACATTTCCATACCTGGCAAGAACTGGCCACAGATGAGTCACATGGCAGGTTTTATTCCCTTCAGCTTCTTCAATATGTGGAATCACCTATGGATATATATATATATATATATATATATATATATATATAATTTATTGATTTATTTTTAAATAGAGATAGACAGAAATTGAGAGGGAAGAGAGAAAGACAGACACCTGCAGACCTGCTTCACTACTCCTCAAGCCCCTCCCTCCAGTCCCCACCCCCTGCAGGTGGGGATGGGGACTCAGACCTGATGCTTACACACTATAATGTATGTGCTCAACCAGGTATAGCACCTGATATATATATATATATATATATATATATATATATATATATATATATATAAAAATGTGATATCCATAAATAAATAAATGTGATATCCATTCTGAGTGGCAATAAAATGACTTTCCCGCCACCAGGGAGAAACATGCACTTGAATTAGTTTCTGAGCCATAAACACAGAACTGTACAAGACTGCTTGTGCCTGATGGCTGTACTTTTACTGATTCCACTCAGACTCTAGCATCTCCTGAAAATCTGGGGAGCAGAAAATGAGGAAGAGAACAAATTTATGTTGATTGCCTCTGAGTGCTTTGCATGAGTAATATGAATTCTAATTCATACACTCCAGTGTCCAAGCCCTATAACCTTCTATGTACTCTAAATTCACTTAAATCCTATTTTGAGTGCCTGTCCAGTGCCAAGAATGTGTCCTCAGTTAACTCAGAGTCTCTATCTTGTTCCTGGGAGTGACAGCTAAGGTCTCTGGGGATGGTGCTAATGTTTGATAGAGGAAAGGTAGAGCTTCTCAGCACTAGAAAGTCTTCCGAGGCCTATAGCAAAATGGGGGAAGGTGTTGATTCAGCCACTCATAAAGATGCTGGAGGGCCTGGATAGTAGCTCACCTGGTTAAGCAGAGATAGTATGAATCTCAGGGACCCACATAAGGATCCGGTTTGAGCCCCTGCCTCCGCACTTGCAGAAGGGTTGCTTCACAAGTGGCAAAGCAGGTCTGTGAGTGTCAATCTTTTTCTCTTCCTCACTATCTTCCCCTCCCCTCTCATTTTCTCTCTGTCCTATCAAAAAAAAATTATGAAAAAAACATGGCCACAGGAGCAGTGAATTCATAGTGCAGGCACTATGAATAGACCTGGAGGCAAAATTTAATTAATTAATAAATAATATAAAATAAAATAAAATAAAAAGATACTGATCCTCCCTCAGACCGACTCCCAGGTCTCTTCTTGTCACTTCAAGTAATTTTTTTTTTCTCCCTGAGCCCTTCTGAGGTTCGGGCCTCAGTACCAAACAACTTAATCTTATTTCGTCTTAAACCTAAATTTGGAATATAATTTTCTATTTACAAAGAAGACAAGTGAAATTCATAGAAGTTAAGAGCTTTCCCAAGGACTCATAAGTAGTAGATGGCAGAGGCCAATTTTTTTCCCAAGCCCATGTGATCCAGTTCACTCTTTCACTTCTAAGAAGAAGTCTTTTGTGATGACCATAGCTTAATGCCTGCCTCCCAGACACTATTTGCCTTTTCCATCCAAGCTTTTGGAGTGATATTTATCCACCATCCACTGCCTGTGATTCTAGTGCTCATAACCTATAAGTACATCTAGACAGCACAAATTAGAGCATGGATGCTGAAGACAAAGGCTACGCACTTCCTGTGGTTTGTGGCTGGTTTCTCTTCACCTCACCCACAGAACCACACTCAGTATCTAGCAAGGATGGGTAACTTCTTACAGACAAGTAAGAATTTGTTAAGGGATTGGACTCCTTCTAAATATTTACTCTGTTTCTGTGACATTACTTGCTGAGATGGCAGACTAGTTAATGGTAGGGAGCCTGTAGACACCTGCTCTAGCCTGATCTTTTAGTTCTACTGACTTTGATCCACACACTGTGAAGACGGTGCAGACTGAAGAATGAAGTGGCTTTATTTCAAGCTTATCTACCTGCTTTACCTCTAGAATGTGCTGGTCCCTATCCTAATTCCCTGATTTTTGATTTCCCATTCTTGGGGTTCCACACCCAGACTGAAGATAAAGACTGCAGATTCCTTTTTGTTTTGTTTAGACAAGCCATTTTTGTGAGCTTATCAAGTACCGAAGGCACAAAAGTGTCCTTTCTCTTTGTTCCCAAAAAAGTAGTTTGGTTGAGCCTGCTTGAATGTTCTCCACTATTAGTCTCTGATCAGTTTGTATACTGACCTTTTCCCTGTGACAGGCAATACAAGAGTCTCTCTAGAATTTCATGAAGTGAAGCAAAGGAAATTATTTAAAAATATTTTTATTGGGAGCCAGGCGGTAGCACAGTGGGTTAAGCACACATGGCGCAAAGCACAAGGATCGGCTTAAGGATCCCGGTTCAAGCCCCCGGCTCCCCACCTGCAGGGGAGTCGCTTCATAGGCGGTGAAGCAGGTCTGCAGGTGTCTATCTTTCTCTCCCCCTCTCTCTCTGTATTCCCCTCCTGTCTCCATTTCTCTCTGTCCTATCCAACAACGATGACATCAATAACAACAGCAATAATAACTACAACAATAAAACAAGGGCAACAAAAGGGAATAAATAAATATTAAAAAATATTTTTGTTAATGATTTAATATTAATTTACAAAATTATAAGTTAACAGGGGTATAATTTCACACCATTCCTACCACCAGAGCTCTGTGTCCCCATTCTCTCCACTGGAAATGGTGTTAGTTCTCCCAAGATCACTCGGGTGTGCTATTATTTCTATCTCTATCTCTGTTTATATACACTTACCCATTTTTTCTTATGACCCTGCTTTCTCTTCCAGAAAAGAAAATTCTAATGAGAAAATATAGGAAAACTTTTTTAATAGTTTTAGGTTCAGGGAGATAATACAGTAGTTTCTGCTCCATACTTTCATGCCTAAGCTGCCAGAAGTCCCAGGTTTAATCTTTGGTATAAAAATCTGTAAAGTCCATGGCCTTTTCTTTCTTTTTAATTAATTTTACTTTTATTATTATTATTTTGAATAATGGGTCTGCAAAAAGACTTCCATGCCTGAGGCTACCAAGTCCCAGGTTCAGTCCCCAGCACAAGCCAGAGTTGAGCAGTGCTCTGTCTGGTGTCTGTCTCTGTCTCTCTCCCTCTCTGCACCTCTCTCATAAAATAAAGCAGGGAGTCAGGTGGTAGCGCAGCGTGTTAAGCACAGGTAGCGCAAAGTGCAAGAACCGGCATAAGGAACAGGATACCTGCTGGAGCCCCTGGCTCCCCACCTGCAGAGAATCGCTTCGCAAGCGGTGAAGCAGGTCTGCAGGTGTCTTTCTCTCCCCCCTTCTGTCTTCCCCTCCCCTCTCCATTTCTCTCTGTCCTATCCAACAACGACGACAACAATAATAACTACAACAATAAAACAACAAGGTCAGCAAAAGGGAACAATTAAATAAATAAATATTAAAAAGGGAAAAATTATAAAAAGGTGTTGTTAAGGTTTCGGGGGCTCCAGCTGTCTGGGCTAGCGTCGTGGTGGTAGACAGACACAGACTCAGGGACACACGGCTGGGCTGAGAAGCTGCAGTTTAATCTTTATTCACGAACGGGCAAATCACCACACCATGTGCTTCCCCCATCATTCTCCCTCTGCCGCTGCTGCTGGGACTCTGCATGTCCTTAGCATACGGGGCAGGGAGAAAGAGGGCCCGCGAAACTAGCAAGGGCCAAACCAATATGAAACATACCAACAATTTATGCTAAGTAGTTGGAGAGTTCTTGGCGCGGCTGCGTAAAGAGAAGGATGCTGGAGCGATCTGTGTGGTGGTTAGTTTAAGGGTCTCTCTCTGCCGCCAGAGGAGAAAGACAGGAGAGCACATGTTTGCCCGCTCGTGAATAAAGCTTCTCTGCCCAGCTGTGTGTCTCTGGTCGTCTCTGTCTGCCGCTGCGAAGCTAGCCTGGCCAGCTGGAGCCCCCAACCTTAATGACAAATGGCGCCCACGTGGACCTGACCTGCGCATCTCTCAGATAAGTGACAATTTGGCTACCTATGCACTATGGCCTTCTCTTCTGCTTGTGAAGAGATCTCCAAAGGCCTCTGCCCTTCACGAGACTGTTTCTCTGTTTCTGGAACATTTATCTCTGGACCACTCTGTGGTTTCTGCCCAACGCCCGCCCGCAAGAGCCCAATGCCAGCCCGCATGAGCTGGCTTTCCACATCGTGGCGTGGGACATTGGGAGTGGGCTCCCCCCAGGCTGCTCGGCTGCTGGGAACAGGGCAGCAGACATGGCGGCCCATCATGGCTGCCCCCCTTGGGCACCTCGGCCCACACCTTCTGCACTGCTGGCCAGCCCACCCACCCTCCTGCTATGAAGTCTGGACAGATCCTGGACCAGCCGGAGCCCGTGGGCTCCCTGCCGAAACTGGTGCCCCTGGCCGAGATCTCCAGCTTGGGTCTGAAGGCAGATGAGCTATAATACGCAGAGATTCGTGCAGAGATCACAACCTACAATTCCTACAAGTGGAGCTGCATGGGAGGCCACATCTGGATGGTGACCCCCCCAACAACTAAGACAGTACAGATCTAAATTCGTGTTTAAAATGACATGTCTTTGTAACAAAGGTTTCTCTCCTTGTCTATTAAAGACCATGTTTACATGTGTGTTTAAAGTTTGGTGGCATTAACTTTAAGGTTAAAAATGTAAATTTAAGGCTATATTCTTACCAGACAGAGTTAAATGAAAAAGGTTTTCAACATAGTTCTCGTAAAGGTAAAATTAACTTACATTTAAAGTCTGAGTTAAAAATTAGTTAAAAATCAATGTATTTTAACTAAGTTAGTCTAAAAAAAAACTGCGCACACCTAGGGTGTGTCTCCATCTTGAATGGGTGTAACAAAAGGTTAAAAAGACGCTGTTGATATGTAAAACTCTCAAATTCCTTCTCAGTTAAAAACGTTAGATTGCGCTATGGTTATGCTAACAATTGTAATAGAGTTATCAATTGTGGTAAAATTCTAACCTGATACAAGTTTTGTTTCATAGTAAATAAACTGCAGCTGTCAAGTTCTCTACAGAAAAGCAGAATTCCGATGGCTGACATTCCCCATCGGGACAGACGTACAACAATTCACCCCCTGGCAATTCTTCGGTGGACATCTGCTTTGGACTCGCTTCTATCAGACTCACTGGTATGCCTCGGACACTTTGCACAAAACTAACAACTTCACTTTATGCTGCTGGGTTTCTCAAAGACTGACTGCAGCCAGCTGCCTTGAGATTCTAGGTCATCCCCCCCATTGCTAGGTAATGCCCACAAAAAAAAAATTCCCGTTGAGGCAAGTAAAGCCCCCAGAGGCAAGAAATGTTTCTTTTTAGCTGATAAAGTTTTGCCCACAGAGGCAAAAATGCTCCCCTCAGGCCTTCCCTTGGCAGCACACTGGTTCTTATCTTACATGTTCCTCCATGTTTGTGCCAGTTTCTTTTTTGAAAATGCCTGTAAGATATAGGTTTCTGTTCACCCCACACCCCTGATACTATGGACATTTAATTAAAAAGAAAAGGGGGAAATTGTTGGTATGTTTCATATTGGTTTGGTCCTTGCTAGTTTCGCCGGCACTCTTTCTCCCCGCACCGTATGCTAAGGACGTGCAGAGTCCCAGCAGCAGCGGCAGAGGGAGAATGATGGGGGAAGCACATGGTGTGGTGATTTGCCCGTTCGTGAATAAAGATTAAACTGCAGCTTCTCAGCCCAGCCGTGTGTCCCTGAGTCTGTCTCTGTCTACCACTGTAACGCTAGCCTGGCCAGCCAGAGCCCCCGAAACCTTAAAATCAAAAAGGAAAAATAATAAAACAAATAAAATATTTTTCAAAATGTAAGATATTGAATTTTTTTTTTTTTTTTTACAAATCAAGATGGAATTTATGGTCATTAATAAAAGTGTTGCAGCACTGTGATATTACTAGATGATGTTCTTGCCTGTATTTGAGTTAAGAAGAGAAAAAAAAATCAAGAATTAAGAATACAAGACAACAGGGAGTTGGGCTGTAGCGCAGCGGGTTAAGCGCAGGTGGCGCAAAGTACAAGGACCGGCATAAGGATCCCGGTTCGAATCCCAGCTCCCCACCTGCAGGGGAGTTGCTTCACAGGCGGTGAAGCAGGTCTGCAGGTGTCTATCTTTCTCTCCTCCTCTCTGTCTTCCCCTCCTCTCTCCATTTCTCTCTGTCCTATCCAACAACGACAACAACAATAAAAAACTACAACAATAAAACAACAAGGGCAACAAAAGGGAATAAATAAATAAAATAAATATAAAAAAAAAAAGAATACAAGACAACAGTCTTACCATGAATAATTGTAATAGTGAAAAAAAGATGGCCACCAGGAGTAGTGCCTGCACTGAGCCCCAGTAAAAACCTTGAGGCAAAAATAAAAATAAAAATAAATCAATACATAAATTGTGTGATTCAACTGAAGAAAGTTAAGTTTAAAGTTTACGTACGATGAAGCCAGTGGTGGCTTACCTTGTAGAGCACAAACATTATCATGTGTGAGGACGAAGGTTCAGATTCCCATCTCCACCTTCTGGGGATGGAGAGCTTCATGAAAGATGGAGCAGTGTAGCAGGTGTCTCTCCTCCCTTCCTTTCTCTATGCCCCATTCTTTCTATATTTCTGTTTATCTCTATCAGAAAAGAAAGAAAAAATTGATAAAATGTGTCCTTTCCAGGAAAGGTGGCTTTGTCTTATAGGTGCTGAACTCCAGCAGTCCAGTTATAACCCTGATGGGAAATAATGCATTTATATTACTTACATGTCTATACCTGTATACTGAAATTTAAAGAACACTAATATACCTATGATCTACTTAAGCAATTTCTCATATCTAATACATGTGCTTGTAGACTATCAGATTGTTGACTTTATGCAAAGGCATCTCTTTCTGAATCTAAGGATAAACACTATATAAGCATTAGAATCCAGTTTTCTTTTATTTCATATGGCTTTGAACATTTTGACAAGTTAAGCACAAATGAATCACAAATATCCAGATAAAATTTCCTTTTGGAGTGCAAATGGGTTTCAATTGGAGGAGGAAAAAAGCAGTTGGTCAAATGTATCCTCTTTTTGCTGAGCAAAGAACTTTGAAAAAAAAAAGGACTAGTGTTTGAAAAATGCAAGTTTTCCCCCAATAAGGCCACAAATGTGAATATTTCCATATTATAACTCTGTTTTCATTTCACAGTCAAAATGACTTAGTAGCATGTCCAAAAACTCAGTCCACTTTTTCCTTTAGTTAATGTTTTTTCTTATTTGTCATTCTATATAGTTTCACTTGAATATCTCTGCTTTATCATTTGTAGCTAAGTAAAAACAGAAGCTGCCCATGTCTGGTTAAGACCATGACAGCTTCTTGTGAATCTTCTTACTTGAGGAAGACTCCTCTGGTTGCTCCATCCATTGCCTAACAGAAACACTTATTATCTGGGTCACTGAGTGCAAACCATCATCAAGAAACACCTCCAGAGGGTGAGAAAAATAAATTGCTGCTTACAAGCAACACATTCCAGATTCCTTAATAATGTGATCTTGTCTTGGACTGGTTGTATTGAGAAAATAATTAACCCTTTCAGACAGTGAGTGATATGGCTGATATGCAGGTAGAGAACTTTAGCCAGTTGCCAGGACCCTGAGAACTGACCTGTCTCAGGATTGAGGACATAACTTCAGTCATCATGCAGTTTTATCTGAAGAAGTCTGGTGGGACTCACACAGGACACCATGGGCTGGACTAATGTCCAGTGTGCAACCCTATCCATATATTCTACTAAGTATTTATTGTAAAATTATGCATCCTGGGAGTTGGATGGTAGCGTAGTGGGTTAAGCACATGTGGCGTTAAGTATAAGGACTGGTGTAAGAATCCCGGTTCAAACCCCTGGCTCCCCACCTGCAGGGGATTCTCGTCACAGGTGGTGAAGCAGGTCTGCATGTGTCTGTTTGTTTCTCCCCCTCTCTGTCTTCTCCTTCTCACTTCATTTCTTCTGTCCTATCTAACAATGACAACATCATCAACAACAATAATAACTACAACAACAATAAAAAACAAGGGCAACAAAAGGGAAAATAAATAAATATAAAAAATTAAAAAATATGCATCTCCTCAAAAAGGAATGAGTAAGATTAAAGATGTTATTTAAATGAAACATCATCAGGAGTAAAATATTCAGTCATTGAACAGGTGGTTATATATCACACAGATAAAGATCAGAATACATTTCAAAGGGTGAAAACATCATAGTAACGGTGCTTAAAGCTGTCATTGCCTAAATGTCATTATGTCAGGTACATTCTTTTGATGCCATAAGATATTGAGTTTATTCCATTTATCACATGCACAATCTCCAGACCCTCAGGCCAACAGCCAGATATTAAAATTACGAGTAATCACATGTGGCAATACTATAACTACAGTTCTGTGAACTAGTAAAATCTCTGTCACATCCAGACTTCATCTTAGACCAGGATTCTAGTAGTAAGGGGCACAGCCTGAAAAACAGGTCTCATGGTATCATTAGACAAAGGAATGCACCTGGCAAACAAATAACATATTTTTCAAACATAGATGCAAATGTAATAATCAGTAGGATTTCTGATAACAAGTATCAGGAAGTCTGGGGTCAGAAACTTCTTCAACAGAGTGCTCACTTTCAGGAGCAATGACTTGGCATTTCATGTGAACAAAGGAGCAGACATTCAATAAGAGGCTGAACAGAACTAAAGCTGTCCTATAATGAAATCAATAAAGGAGGTGAGAGTGTGGGATGGTTACAGAAAAGTTACAGAGTACAATGCTTTTTTTTTCAAGCAATAGTCTAAAAGTGGCTAGGAAGTCAAGTTACAAATAATCGAAGGTTATTTTCAGTTCTAAAATTCTATAGTTTTGTGAATCTGCAGCAGTAATGCACACCAAAGCTGGCTGCTATGACTCAGAAAGGATCGCCAAAGAAGATGAAAAGAAAGATAAAAAAGAAATAGACTGACTACAGGGTATACTGAAGATTTGATAAAAAATCCACTATTCCAAAATGTTAGCTTTGGGATTAGCAGATCAAATAAATGCAGACTAACCACATTCTCAGGATAAAGTCATATTTGTCTGGTACCATATTTTAGTGGTGAAGGCATCCAATGCAGAACATGCTAAAAAGCATAGTCTAAGATGATGAGAATGGTACTATTCTCAGCTCAGACTAGGGACCTCTTGATTATTGTTCACTATCACATGGAGAGGCAGTGTTAACTATATGTATACTAGCTTGTGAAAAATTTATAAAGGTTCATAGTCATCAAAAAGAACTCTCAAGAAAATCCAGGCAGGAATGTAGAGGTAAATATGATTTTAGTTAATAAAAATAGCATTGATTTTCATTTAGATAACTTTCAAAAATAGTTATAGGGAACTAATTTTGCAGTGTTGATGATCACTCCAATGCCAACTTATTTTCAGCAATGATTTAAACATAAGCACTCAGTACCTCATGGAAGGTGTGCATATACCTATATTGTATCTTTCTGTTCTGAGAATTTATTCTATTGAAAGAATACACTGCAAAGTTTGAACAGATCCATGTTACCTTCTTTTTTTTTGCACTGCAAGTCAGTGAGAATCTGAGTATTTAAGTTATTAGAGTAGAAATTCGTAAAGACGCTATAATATAAACATATTTTTTAAATTGAAGATTTATTTTTTATTGATTTAATAATTATTGATAAGACTCTAGAATAAGAGGGATATAATTCTACACAATTGCCACCATCAGAGTTCCACATCCCATCCCCTCATTGGAAGCTTTCCTGTTATTTATCCCCTGAGGGAGTATGGACCCAGGATCAATATGGGGTGTAGAAGGCGGAAGGTCTGGCTTCTGTAACTGGTTCTCCATCAGACATGGGTGAAGATATACTTATGAGAGAGAGAGAGAGAGAACCAGAGTTTTACTCTAGCACATGCAATGCAGGGGATCAAACTCTGTCTCATACTTGAAAAATTCAATGCTTTATCCCAAACCACTTCCTGGACTGCAAATCAAGGTATTCTTATATAAGGAAATAAACTTCTGTATAATTATGGTAAGGTCTACTTTGATAACTGTGAAAGGACTGAAATTTCAGAGCTTTATAAATGCTCCCCTACCCCAGATTTTTAGTACAGAAAGAGAAAATACTTTTATGTAAACATGAGCAAATACTCTAAGTAGGCTAAGCAATATTATGAAATATTCAAAATTAGTGAGAAATACTTTTATATTTTTAAGCTGTCTTTATGTTTTAGCGTATTTACCTGGTTAATACATTTTTATTAGGAGACTATAGTCTACAAGAATACATAAAATGATGAAAATATTTGTTATTGCTATAGTTCAAGAGGGCAAGCTATTCTTGTTTTAATTATTCTATAGGTAATTATTAATGGTATTTATATCATTATACTGGAGTTGGTGTATTGCACCAAAGTAAAAGACTCTGGGGTGGGAGGGGAATACAGGTCCTGGAAAAGGATGACAGAGGACCAAGTGGGGGTTGTATTGTTATGTGGAAAACTGAGACATGTTCTGCATGTACAAACTATTGTATTTACTGTCTACTATAGAACATTAATCCACTAATAGATAAATTAAAATATAATAATTAAAAATTATTAATGGTATTTTATGATTGAATTTTGTCTATATATCCATAAGGAAACTGCTTGATGAATTCAGTCTTATAAAAACAATCAAGATTATCAAACCTTGAGAAAAAACAGTTAGCTAATGAAACTAGAAAAAGGGAAAAATGGCATAGCGTACACTGAAATGCATATGATAATGTTTCACTGTGGCGAAAGCATCAGGTATTTGGGGTTTGATTCTCTTTTTATTTTTCCTTTAGGGTAAACTGAAATGTCTTCTATATTTAAGATATCAGAAATATCAAAAGGTTTTAGAAGATAAAGAGAAAGAAAGAAGTTGGGCAGTAGCGCCGCGGGTTAAGAGCATGTGGCACGAAGCGCAAGGACTGGCGTGAGGATCCCGGTTCCAGCTCCCCACCTTCAGGGGAGTCGCTTCACAAGCAGTGAAGCAGGTCTGCAGGTGTCTATCTTTCTCTTCCCTTCTCTGCCTCTCCCTCCTCTCTCCATTTCTCTTTGTCCTATCCAACAACACCTACAAGAATAATAACTACAACAACAATAAAAACAACAAGGACAGTAAAAAGGAAATAAGTAAATATTTAAAAAATCTGAAAAAGAAAGAAAGAAAGAAATAGATTAGGGTCGGGGGACAGAAAGGACGAAGGACTTCATGCTGAGGAAAGGGTATGTCTTTGCTACTCACCAGCACAAGAATCCTGGCTGTTGGGCCATAAATCCTTAGTGGTTCTTTTTGTTTTATGATGTTAGTCCAGTTTTCCCCAGATGTGACAGAGAGTATGCAGTCACGGAGGTAGAAAAACTGAATTTCGGATAAAAGGGGTGAATGTCTAGCTTGAGAGAGACTCTTGGAAAAAAAGAAAGAGAATGATGGGATGGTTGAAACAAAGAAGAGACTAACTTTATAATGACTGAGCATATTAAGTCCGAAGTTATTGACAGCAAAGTGAAAGGAAAATTGGATCCAGGATATGGCAAGTAGTAAGGATTGAAACTTGTACCAAGGTTGGGAGCATTGCTCAGGGAGAGGCAGAGCAAGATGCCATGGCGAGAAGGTACAAGAGTGTTGGTTGAGTTGAAATAACATTTGACTTCTTTTTTTTTTTCTTTTTTTTTTTTTACATGCATAACATTCCCCAGATTCCCATTTAACAATACAACCCCCACTATTTCATTCATCATTTTTCATGGACCTGTATTCTCCCCACCCACCCACTCACCCCAGAGTCTTTTACTTTGGTGTAATACTCCAATTCCATTTCAGGTTCGACTTGTGTTTTCTTTTTCTAATCATTTGACTTCTGAGTCATGTGCTAGAACGACACAGTGGTTCTTCTGCTGTCTTCTAAGTTTGAACCCCTAAGGGAATCTTACTGGGACTTACATTAGGTGAACCACTTTGGGAAAGTCAAATGAATAAAATGAGTTCCATTTCTCTGGATGGGAGGTCTTCTGATTGCTTTTGTGTCATCTCTGCTGTGACTACATGATATCTTTATATATAGGACTAGATGCAGGTTCCATCTGCAGAAGTGTGGAGGAAGTTTTAATTCAATTTTTCCCACTAAGTCTAGTTTCTTGTGGCATATCTCAGAACTGAAACCAATAGTTTCCATGTCATAGGTAGGCAAAGTGAGATAGTATAGAAACTAGCAGAATGGAGATATGTTAAAAAAAAGTCATAGTTTCCCACAGAAAATATAACTTTCTATTATTATTTTTTATTGCTACCAGGATTAACACTGAGTCTTGATACTTGCACAATAAATATACCATTGCTGGAGACCATTCTCTATTTTTTTATTGTTGTTGTTTGGTGTATTTATTTATTTATTTTTAGAGACAGAGATAAGTTGAATGAGAAAAGGAAGATAGATAGATAGAGAGAGAGAGAAAGAAAGAGAGAGAAAGAGAGAGAGAGAAAGAGAGAGAGAAAAAAACAAAAGAGAAACACTTGCAGCTCTGCTTCTTCTCATAAAGCTTTTTCCCCAACTCCTACATGTAGAGACTGGGAATTTGAACCCAATTTCTTGTGCATTATAATGTGTACACTTTACCAGCTACACCATCACTGAGCTTCTCTGTTCTCTTTTGATATTCTGGATTAGTTATGTATAGAATCCCCAGATCAGATAAAATCAATGAGGTTTATTTATATACTTTTCCCATAGTTGGGAGCTACTCTCTTCACTGATCCAGCTTTCTGATCCTTTTTCCAGTCATGACATCATCTCCCCAGACATAACTTGGATCTACCTGCGTATCAGATTTAAGGCTCAGGGAAAATAAAACAAAACAAAATAAAAATCAAAAACAAAACAAATAAACAAACAAAAAACTAGTATAGTCACAAGCCCTTTGGAATAGAACTAAAATAGGCCTAATAGCTATCTACAAAACAGAGTCCCTCCAACTCTTCATCTGCACTATTCCAGTCTTTAGGTTCACGGTTAGTCCACAACTAGTTTGGCTTTATATGTTAACTCTCTTTTCAGCCACCAGGTTCCAGATGCTACCATGATGCCAACCAGATGTCGCCAGACAGATAACCCCACCAATATGTCCTGGAACCCTGCTTCCCCAGGGCCTTGCCCCCCAGGGAAAGAGAGAGGTAGGCTGGGAGTATGGATTGACCTGTTAACACCCATGTTCAGCAGGGAAGCAATTACAGAAGCCAGACCTTCCACCTTCTGCATCCATAATGACCCTAGGTCCATATTCTCAGAGGGATAAAGAATAGGAAAGCTATCAGGGGAGGGGATGAGATACGGAGTTCTGGTTGTGGGAATTGTTTGGAGTTGTACCCCTCTTATCCTATGGTTTTGTCAATGTCTCCTTTTTATTCCTTTTATTTTTATAAATAATAAAAAAAAGCCCCAGTTCCTGAAAAGTAACAATGGAATAGAGCTTAAGCAATTGTATTCATCATTTTCCCTCTGTATGTATGGATTGTTTCTCAAAGCAATTGTTCTATTTTCTGGCAAAAGAGTTATAGAAACAAACATTTTCCCCTCCTCTTCTGGATAGCAGATTTCCAGTGACTTCTGGAGCCCTAGCACCATCCTAGCATCCTCAGGCAGTTAACTGATCACAAGATACTATGCTGAGGTTGGCTGAGCATAAAAGTATAAACCCAGGTCCCTGATGACATCATTGAGCTACTAAATTAGTGTGCCCTAGAGCTGTCATCTTTTCAGACTTCTTGTTAAGATAACATATTTTGTTGACTCTCAGCTTCACTTTCATTTCATAGTTGGACATCTCTGAAATAAGAATGTCTTTTGCCACGACAATATCTTGCAGTCTCAGCTGTCCAGGGGGCAGCTCTGACATAGTTGTCACTGCCTGTGTATGTGTCAGTTTGATTGTTATTCCTGGTGGCATGACTGACAGCTGCAGCTCTTTGACAGTTCAGTCAACAAACTATTGAAGGACATTGGAGTTAAGGACCCTCTTTGAACAACTTTCATTGACACCTTTTGAGAAGATTGAGCAAACAGTATACTGAAAATTTCCATGACTGTTAATGCTTAGAAGAAAACTAGTCTTTCAATGTAGGTTGTATCATCAACACCTCTGATATAACAGAGGATAATACTGTGTGAGAAATATGAATATCGATGGTTCTAAATTTATAGTGATTCAGAAGATTCAAACTCTGAAAGGAAGATAATTTAATAATGTAGGACAATATATTTGATTTGTGGGTGTGTGTGCATATATATATAGATATATTTGTTTTATACTATGTAGCATGCTATGGGATATGCTAATACATGTTTAAGCAAGTTTTTGCTATTCCTTTCAATAGATTAACATTTTCAATCATTAGAATTGTGTCAGTGCTAGGTGGAAGTTTTTTTTTTTTGTGATTGCACTGATAGTATGTTATGTTTGCTTATTACATTTGACAATATCTGTACTAAATACCTTTATGTTTAAATAAATTAGGAGTCTGTTTCTTGCAATCAAAAGCAGCTCCAGGAATGTAGCATGCAGTTTAAGAATACGACAAGATTTCTCTTTGCTCCCTCAAGGGAGAGGGATGGAGTAGGTTACTCTCCATTAAGTATGAGAATCTAAGTTCCCTATGTGTGTTCTTTAAGGACAGATAATAGGTACAGTAGTAACTGGAGGACTTTCTTGTTAGTGTAAGAATATAGCCAAGAGGGCAAGAAAGGGGAGAGTTGTTTTTCTTGAGGGTAAGAAGACATTGCTTTATTCCCCTTTCGGCAAACACATGTTGCTATTCAAAGCCATTGGTTATGCTCATGTGTTAACAAGCAGTAAGTTCTGGAAATGAAAATGTGCCAGCCTCATCACTAGCAGATTTGTTAATTAACCTGCTGATACTCTTTGCAGCAGAATTAGCTGTTGTTGTCTTAGAAATGAGTTATTTTGTCCTTCAGCACTCCCTTTATCCTCTCTATAGGATCAGAGTCTTCTTTGATTCTCATGTCATAATTCCCTACAGTAAGCAAGAAATTTGAGAAATTCGCCCATGGCACATTGTTTCACTGCCTAAATTTGCTGCTGACTCTTTGATCCCTTGATAGATAAGTAGCCCTTCCTTCCAAATAGTGATAATTATACCAGCCATTTATTCTACAACTTTGCCTGCTTCCTTGAAGTGTTTCATCCCTAAAAGGCAAGATCAGTGGCCCTTCTTAGAGAAGATTAACCAAGGGGCAGTAGGTGTTGGGAGAAGAAACACTTCCTACTCTTCACTGTGTGCATGCACAAGTCATTCAAGAAATATTAGCCATAATGTAGGTCTTGCTTCTTTAAGTGTACCTAAGCCCAGGACAGGGAGTTCCATCCCTGTGATTAAAGTGCACATTTCCCATTAAGTGCAAATTTTTCATTTTGCAAAGGTTGAACAGCCTGCTATTTTTATAAAGAAGAATTATAGTTAGTTAAATTTAGTGTCATAAAAAATGCAATCCAAGAGCAGGTTCTGGCTGCAAGCCCACAGAATCCTTTTGGTTTGAATTGGCTATATCTTCATTCACTGCAAGCATTCCCTTGCACTGTTTGTCCTTCTGAGAACACAGTTTAAGAGCTTTAATGGTACTTGTCTTTGTTTCTGAATTGATTTATCTAAATGTTCCTGTTGTCGAAAGAGCAGGGACTTAATTTAATCTTGATTTTTAAATTTTCCCTCCATTGTTTTTTCTCATCTGTCATAAAGGCAGATTGCTACACTCCCTGTCCCCAGTTCCTCAAAAGGTAGCAGCCTTGAAAGTCAAATATCTGTACCTTTTGCCTACAGCTAGTCTGCTTTGCAAGACTAGACAGTCCACCAATGTGTAGTCAGGTCTCCCCTCCCCTCCCCGTCACTAGTTTCTTTTGCTTTTCCCATGTAGTTATTCCCTGTTCTCTTGGAAGATTGTAAGAAGACAACTTCTATTCATCGAGTGTGTACTTTCTAATCCTGAGCCCTGCCCTTAGTGCCTTACAAACATAAGCCCACTTAATCTGTCCAATTGCTTCCCAGGTAACTATTATTCTTGCAAAGACAGGGAAACCAAGGCCAAAGTAATTAGGCAACTAGCCTGAGGTTATCCAGTGGTAAAACTAAAATTTACAGCTTCACTGACCATGAAAAACTCCCTCTTGTTTTTCATACTGAATGAAAGGGATGTGCTCATTTCTAAATGAAAATTTTTCCCTATTTAGGGTGACTACATTTCTTTTCATAATTCTGTCGAAGAATCGAAACTATTTCATAACCCTGACTGAAACTTTTATTTTGGTTCTCTAACACATTTTCCTGGTCTAAGATGAAACACAACAGTAATCATATACATATGTTATGCTAGTTACTTCTTAGGCTTTCAGACGTCTGAAACAATGTATCAAAAATAAACCTAACTTAGCATGTGATTTGAAAATGTTAGTGTCAATGTTTCTATAGAAGCAATCCAGCTGATTGATGGATGAATTTACTCAGAAGAGCCTGGAAAACCACAAGAACAATGTGAATTGCCCAAATCTGTCAAATCCAGTAGCTATGTCTTCACCCACAGGAATGATAACTGCATATTCCTCCTGTGGTTCCTCAGACTCAGCAGAGCATCAGAAGTATTTAGGATTCAAAGGCAGACTTCTAAAATAACAAAATAATGGAGATAACTGAGTCTGGGGTAAACCCTCGTCAGGATAGGAAGATAGTTTACTGAATATTCTGTTCTCCCACCATAAAGAAAGATGCCACGTTGAGAATTTCTGTGATTCAGTTACTCTAAGGGGGGAAATCATCCAACAAATCTGGAAGAGTGAGGAGGAGAATTTACACGACTTTTTAACAAATTTGCTCATTATCTCTCTAATATTTTCTGGGCTGTGAACAGTGATTAGTATATTAAATTGATTCCTGGATGGTTTGCTTGACTGAGTTGGGGCATGTAAAGACTGTGAGCAAAGCATCATTTTAGCCAGCTGGATGAGCCTCTTCCTCCCCCACCCCACCACCTACACCTCTCAACTCTAATAATGAACCAGTCTGGTTTACTGGCCCTGTGGGAACTTGAGGATGTCTTATCCTAGGGTATATCTGTGAGATTGTAATTGCCCATTTCTCATATGACACTCATAAATAGCCAATTATTTGTTGGTGGAAGAGAACTCTAGGTTTTTGTCATATTTTCAAAGGTCCCATGATACTATTGGAAATAAACTTTGGTTAAAATGACATAGCTATTGAGTGATTTTTTTTTTTATTTAACCTTTGTATCAAAGTCTATCCCTTACGGAGATCTGGTGATGAAAATTGTGTGGAATTGTACCCCTCTTATCCTATGGTTTTGTTATTGTCTCCTTTTTAAAATAAATAAAAAAAATAAAAAAAGTCTATCCCTGCTATTTATTGAGCTCAGACACTACTCTTTTTTATTTGATAGAACAGAAATAAATTGAGAGGGGATGGGGAGATAGAGAAGAAGAAAAGAAAAGACATCTGCACATCTGTTTCACACTGTGATGCTTTCCCTCTGCAGGTGGGGAGTGGGGGCTTTAACCCAGGTCCTTGCACATGATACTATATGCACTCAGCTGGGTATGCTGTTGCCTAGCCTTTGTTCAGAATACATACCCAGAATACATAATCCTCAAAACTTAATTGCAGCCTTGCAAACACTCCTTACTCCCTCTCCCCCACTAGAGACTTAAGTTCAAATATAGAAATGAAATGATTAATAACCATCAAGTTGGTAGATCAAGAATAATGATAGAGAAAAACAACAAATGCCCCTTTAGTTGAGTATTTGTTATAGCTTGGTGGGGTTAGGTTTCTTAATTTTATTTATTTATTTGATAGGACAAAGAGAAACAGAGAGGGAAAGGGGAGAGAGAGAGAGATGGAGAGAGACCTGCAGCACTGCTTCACTGCTCATGAAGCTCCTCCCCCTATAAGTGGAGACCGAGGGCTTGAACCTGGGTCCTTGCACATGGTAACATGTATGTTCAACCAGATGTGCCACCACCTAGACCCAAGTAGTTTTTTTTTTTATCTGTCTGTATGTATATATGTATGTATGCATGCATATGTGTATATATGCTTTTATTTGAAAATGTTTTTGCAGACATCTTTCCTCCTTGAAGAAATTGGGGGAACCCTGTGGTTTTTCTTTGTCATTCCACTCACTCATTTTGTCCCAGCTTATTGGTTGAGATGCCCAGTGCCCTACTGGGCTGTTGCACTCAACATAAGAGCTCAGCCATCCAACTGTACATACTAAAGAGGAAATAAGAGAGACCCAGACCTTGACAAGTCCTTCTGACTTCCAAAATGAAATTGATTTAGGTCACTAAAAAACCCTGAACACTCTCATTAATAGGCCTTGGGAAACCACAATAAATCAGCCGATTAGGGTGCAACAGGGGTGCAAATTGGTGTCTCAGTTAATGTAGATAAAGATTTCAGTGCACACTGCATATATCAAAAATTTAACACATGCTGCCTGCAGAGTTTTAATGAATACAAAAAGCCCCATTGCTGAAAACCAACACCACCGAGGCCTTACTTCATCTAGCTGTCAATAAAATTGTCTCTTATTTTATTTTCTAATGGTTTATCAATACCAGTAATTTGCCACTGGTTATATATATATATATATATATATATATATATATATATATATATATATATGTATGTATGGAGGAGGGGAAGGAGTATAAATCAGTCCTACTAACTGGAAAAGAGCTTGGTGGTCCATTTTGTTCTGCTACATAACTTAATGACCAGATGATGGTAGAGTGTGAAATCTCCATTTCTTCCGTTGGCTACAAATGTCAGCCTTACTTAGAAATATACTTTTTCTGTTTCTCTATTTTGACAAAGAACATTAAGGTACTGAAGTCCAGCCTCTCTTAAGTAAGTTCTGATAAAGGAGACATCATTTTTTCCCTCTATAATTTACACCCCCACTAATATAGCTATAGTATGAAGTTTTCCATTAGAAATGAAAGCAAGGAATCATTGGCATTAATTACTTTCTATCAAATACCCAGTAAAAGGAGCTGAATAGTGGCACATTTGGCAGAGCTCATACATTACAACGTGCAAGGACCTGGGTTCAAACCTGCTGTTCCCACTTGTTGGGGGCAAGCTTTGTGAGTGGTGAAGCAGTGTTATAGGTGTCTCTCTCTCCCTCTTGACTGCCCCCTCTCCTCTTAATTTCTCTGTGTCTATGCAAAATATACATACATAAGTAAAATTAGATATTTTGAAAAATACATGGTGAAGAAAATAGGAAGAAAAAATGCCACTGTCTTAGCTGAACTGTACAAGTTTCCTCTGCTTCCACTCATAGTTGTGTCCTTACCTGTGTGTTTACATAGGTGTGGAGACAAGGAGGCTGTTTAGCTTTCCTTGAATGATAGTATGTCGTTAAAATAAAGTAGTCATGTTAATAAACTAACCAGTAGTTCTCATACATGTACTGACTTGTCTAATAAACAGTTGCGGCAGGCTAATGTATCAATAACAGCATAAAATTAATCCTTGCCTTGTTATTATTTATATTTTATTTTCTTGCTTTAGCAGAATCAATAGAAAATTAATAAAAAAGTAATTATTCTTCACCTTTAAGAAGGGCAGCTAGACTTTTTTTTTTTTTTTTGGCTTCTGGACATCTTTGTCCTAATTTCTCTCTCTCTCTATCACCCTACCCACCTCCCTCTCTCTCCTTCCTATGACACCCTCCCTTTCCTTTCTCTTTTCTTGTCTCCTTTTCTCTCCTCTTTAAATAATATTTTATTTACTAATGAAAGAAAGGATACAGAATCAGAGCATCACTCTGATACATGCAAGCCCAGAACTCTATCCATTGGTCCGCCTCCTGGGCAGCTTTTCTTTCCTTATCTCTTATTCCCTCTGATACTAGTTGGAATACACACACTTTATGACTTTTTTACTTAGCCCTCTTGGAGAATGTTCCAGGATCTTGAAGGAAATTAGTCTGAAATATTCTATAATGAGAACAGACCTGTTCTCTTCTTACCTCTTCATCTTTCATGGGTGTTAGCATCTCAGAACCAGGGTGCCAACATCTAGGTGATAAAGGTGTTCCATGCCCAGTGCCTCTACCATGAACACAGGGAAAAAGAAACACTGAGTGAGGGTGAGTGGGACAGGCTGCAGCTCCCTGAGCCTGTGAGAGCATCAGAAGGAGGTATCCCAGTGGCCAGTGCAGATTAATGGCTTGAGAACAAGCCCCAGCATGAATTTCATGGATTCCCTGAGCCCAAGAAAAGAAAATGCCCCAATAAAATATGCCAGCTTTATAGCCAGTTGACAGTTGAGAAATCGGAATAGAATAATGCTTGTCGTGATGTGGAAGAGTCAAGTGTTACTGCCATTTCCTGTGACCCATGTTACAGAGCAATCTCTTCTTGGAATAATTTATTGAGTATCTTTATTTTATTTTTTTGATCTGGGCCTGTGTTAGGAAGATGGAAAAATCCATCAACTTCCTTCAAGATAATCTGACTCTGGTGGTCAAGGCAGACTAATGACTAGAGGATGTCATACCATGGGAAGACTTTCTACTAATAGTATGAGCAAAAGGCAGGGACAATATAGATAAGAGTTGACAGAGATATGGAAGACAACCCTTTGCCAGGGACCATGAGAAGTTTCATATTCCAGACAAGTGATAAGAACAGGGAACCCCCCAGAGCACCGTTCATTGGATGACATGAACTTGACTTTGTCTCTGCCCAGGCACAAATGAACACATGAAAATAGGCAGCCCATATGCTTGAAATGCTTGCCAGCAGGTTTCCCCAAATGTCATAAAAATTCTAAAACATGACAGTGCCAATAATGAATTGTGAAGCAGAAATGCTTTTTCATCTAGCACTAAGAATAAATAAGTCTTTTGTGGAATTTTATCTTAAAAAGGAACAAAGTTTATTTTATAGGATGTAAAATATAGAATACAAAAGCATAGCATGCATTCTAGACATTTGTCAAGCAGATAGCTAACTTAAATTTTGTTATTTTTCTTCCTGATTTTGTGATGTTTCATATCTTAGCATATCTATTATATATCTATTATATATATATATATATCTCCCTCCATCTCTCTCTCCTTCTGTATGCATAGTATTGCTGAGTGGTCTTCTGGGCCCATTTTATTTTTCATTCATTTTTTCCCCTGAGAGATAGAGAGGGATGAAAATGGAAGAGAAAGAAGGGACACCATCACATTACTCAACTTGCTTGGAGATTCCATGTGGAACTGAAGCTTGAACTCAGGACCTCATGTTGATAAATTATGGTCTTTGCTGGGTGAGTTAACTCCTATGCCAGCAAGCTAACTGCTGGCTATTAAAAGCTGATATTTGGGGAGTCGGGCTGTAGTGCAGCGGGCTAAGCGCAGGTGGTGCAAAGCACAAGGGCATAAGGATTCCGGTTAGAACCCCGGCTCCCCACCTGCAGGGGAGTCACTTCCCAGGTGGTGAAGCAGGTCTGCAGGTGTCTATCTTTCTCTCCTCCTCTCTGTCTTCCCCTCCCTCTCTCCATTTCTCTCTGTCTTATCCAACAACGACAACAACAATAATAACTACAACAATGAAACAACAAGGGCAACAAAAGGGAATAAATAAATAAAATAAATATAAAAAAATTTTAAAAAAAGCTGATATTTGTAGGGGGTTGGGTGGTAGCGCAGCAGGTTAAGCGCATATGGCACAAAGTGCTAGGGCCAGTGTAAGGATCCTGGTTCGAACCCCCAGCTCCCCACCTGCAGGGGGTTGCTTCGCAAGCAGTGAAGCAGGTCTGCAGGTGTCTATCTTTCTCTCCTCCTCTCTGTCTTCCCTTCCTCTCTCGATTTTTCTCTGTCCTACCCAATAGCAACAATAACTATGACAACAATAACAATAACAACTACAACAAGCGCAACAGCAAGGGCAACAAAATGGGGAAAATAGTTCCCGGGAGCAAAATGTTTACAAAATGGAAGTATCAGTACCAAAGCAGAAAATCCTGCCTGCTATTTAAGTGGTCTCTTTCACTCCCACTCCCTCATCCCTGTTCTCAGATGTACTTGACCTGTACAGTTGGCTTAGCCAACCTTAGGTCCCTCTGTGGTTCATCAAATGTGTGAATCAATATAATTCTGCCATAGCCACAGCCACCAGCAGTTCTTATCATTGAGTTACTGCCTGGGTAGGAAAAGGACAAAAGTCACAATTTACCTGCCAGTCACCCTCAGGGATCTGGGAGGTTTATGGCTGTGTAACCTGGGGTGGGTGTGTGGGGTGCCCTGCAGTGATTGGTAGTCTGTGAGGGAGAATACTGTTTGCCAGCACAGCAGGCCTAGTTAGAGAACTCTATCATGTGATTGCTTGTGTTTTGTTTCAGCCCTTGGTCAGATCATATCTGCTCATTGAAGTTCCAATGAAAATGTAACATTGCAGGTGTTCTCAGGATCACAAGGGCCCAAGAGCTGTTATGTTTTTGGTTATGAATACAGTTGAAAATTTAATAACAAAGAACATAAGTCCAAACCATTACACTGCTATAAAATTCTGGCTGATAGATGTAGGAAGCAGCTCTGTTAGAGATCAGCTAGCCCACACTGGGACACAAACTAAAAAGTTAGTTGTGGGTTTGGCCCAGTTCATTTCTCTATGCTATTTGGCTCCAGGCCCTGCAGTAAGACACCTCAGATTAATTTCCTTAATTTAGAGACATACCTAAGTACCACACACATGTAAAGCACTAACACCTTCAGTGCTGTTCTTAAGAAAGTCTACATGGAGGCTGGGCAGTGGGAGCACCCACTAGAGCACACATATTATCACAAATAAGGTTCCAGGTTCAAGCCTTCAGTCCCAACCTGCTGGGGGTGGGGGGAGCTTCAGCAGTGAAGCAGGTCTGCAGTGTTTCTCTTTCTCTCTCTCTCCCTCTAGGTTCCCCATCCCTTTCAATTTCTCTCTGTTTTATCAAATAAAAAAATAGGAAAGGAAAATTGGTTGGTGAATTGATTGTGTAGGCACTGAGTCTCAGCAAGAACACTGGTGGCAATAAAAATAATAATAAGAATAAAGCCTAAATGACTTTTTATTTATTATCGCAAATTCATATGTTTTGCTATCCTTTCATTTTGTAAATGTGGAATTTGAGATGTAGTATGATCAATCATTATAATTCAAACACTTATAAATATAGCTGGTTAAGGATTACCACTGAGTTCTATCTGCTCCCAAAGTCATATATACCTTAATACAAGTACCAAAAACAAAACAAAACAAATAAACAAATGACAAAAACAAAAAACAATAAATACTAATAAAAGAACTCTTCTGCATCTGTGGGTTGAGTCCAAGGAATTCAAATTCTCATAACAAAGGCTGGTTTATTCTTCTGGGGTCTAGGCTCAGCTAGGGGCTGCCATGATGTTCAATGAGTGCCTATATCATTTCTTCTCCAAAACAGAAGATTCCGGGTACATCTGGGTGACAAGTCTAGCAGATGGAGACTTGTCTCAAGTGGCCTCCCTCAGGGCTCTGTTCTGGCTCCTACGCTATTTAATATTTACATCAATGACCTCCCAGAAACTTCTTCAAGGAAGTTCATCTATGCGATGACATCTGCTGTGCAACTCAAGCATCCAAGTTCGACATCCTCGAGGAAACACTCACGAAAGACATGTCTCTGATATCTGATTACTGTAAAAAATGGCGACTAATCCCTAGCACTGCAAAAACATCTGTTTTCCATCTACACCATACCTCGGCCTCACGTGAGCTTAATGTGCAGCTTGGCGATACGAGAATCCGGCATGAAGCCCAGCCAGTCTATCTTGGCGTTACTCTCGATCGCACTCTGTCATTTCACAAACATCTCATAAAAACTGCAGCAAACGTGGGCGCGAGGAATAACATCACTGCAAGACTGGCCAGCTCCTCATGGGGCGCGAGCGCTTCCACACTACGATCATCATCTCTGGCATTATGCTATTCCACTGCAGAATACTGTGCCCCAGTCTGTTTCCGTAGCCCCCATGGCCACTTGGTCGATTCCAAATTATATTCCTCCATGAGGATAATTTCTGGAACCATCTGTTCCACCCCGGTTCCATGGCTGCCAGTTCTTAGCAACATCGCCCCGCCAGATATTCGTCAGGATGCGGCATCATCTAAGTTCATTTCCCACGTCTACGCTTGACCGGACCTGCCAATATACGCGGATATCTTCGCCCACCCTGTTCAACGCTTGACATCTCGTCACCCAATCTGGTCCCCTACGCCTACACTGAACTTCTCTGTTCCAGTCTCTTGGAAACAGAGTTGGCAGTCAGCTGAGGTAAAGAACAAACACCTCATCACAGACCCCTGCAAGCATCAACCCGGCTTTGACCTAGCACGTTATGATTGGGCCCTCCTCAATCGCTACCAAACAGGCCATGACCGGTGTGCCGCTATGTTCCATCGCTGGGGAGCCAGAGACGACCCGAACTGCCCCTGCCGCTCCAGACAGACTATGACCCACATAGTCAACGACTGCCACCTCTCCAGATTCAAAAGAGGTCTCGAAACTTTACATCAGGCTCAACCTGATGCTGTTGACTGGCTACGGAAGAAGGGCAAACGCTAGAAGAAGAAGTGCCTGTTTCTGAACATACTTTCTTTGTTATTATTTTTCCTTTTTTTTTCCTAGGGAGTGCTGGATCTAGAGTACATGTGTATATCACAGAACCAGGACCAAAAACAAACAAACAAACAAACAAACAAACAAACAAACAAAACAATACTTTGGCACCCATAAACACATCACAAAACTCAGATCTATATGTTAATAAAAGAACAAGGACTCCCTAGAGAACTTAATGACTCAGGGATAGAGCAGAGGAAGTTCTAGAAGATCATGAACCATCATGTTACAAAAGAAAATAAGAAAATGTTTAAAATACAACTCATGAGAATATGTTCAAGAGTTAATAGAAAGGTTGATTTCCTTCCACTGTTCCATATTAAATCAATTTGAATACCAAAAACTAAATAAAAGACTATGCACATAAATCACTGGTGAAAATAGAAACACGTACCATTTGGATGACCATAGTGTCATTAACATAGCATAGTGAACGGGGCTGGGTGGTGGCGCACCTGATTGAGCACACATATTACAGTGCGCAAGGACCTGGGTTTGAGCCCCTGGCCCCCACATGCAGGGGGAAAGCTTCACAAGTGGTGAAGCAGTGCTGCAGGTGTCTCTCTCTCCCTCTCTCCCTCCCTCTCTATCACCCCCTTCCCTCTCGATTTCTGGGTGTCTCTATCCAAATAAATAAATAAAGATTAAAAAAAACATAGCATAGTGGTTTGTGCACTAGACCTTCATACATGAGGCTCCAGAGGTCCCAGGTTAAATCTCTGGTTGGTACCATCATAAACCAGAGTTGAGTAGTGCCTCTCTCTCTCTCTCTCTCTCATTAAAATAAATAAACATTCTAAAACAGTTAGACCATAAAGAGATGAGTAGAAAAGAAAATTAGTGGAGGAGAAAGGAGGATACTTGCTTGCTATAGAATCCCAGCAGATGGGGGTGTGTGTGTTAGGCAGTGGAGCATCCAGTTAAGCATACATGCTACTATGGACAAGGACCAGAGTTCAAGTCCCCAGTCCCCACCTACATGGGGGAAGCTCCATGAGCAGCAGTGAAACAGTGTTGTTGTTCCCTCTTTCTCCTTCCCTCTCAATTTATCTTTGCCCTCTCAAATAACAAAAGAATGGAGGGAAAAGAAATTGCCGCTGGAAGCAGGGAATTCATTGTGCAGTCACCGAACCCCAGCAATAACTCAGGCAGCAAAAATTAAAAAGGAAATAAAATATTGCAAAAAAAAAATCACAAGAGCTAGTTGGTATATGTGCATAGATGGTAAGAGTTAGAAAGTTGAAGTTAGATGAATGGACACCTGGTTGAGCATACACATTGCCATGCTCAAAGACCCAAGTTCAAATCCCTGGTCCTTACCTGCAGGGAGAGGAAGCTTAACAAGTAGTGAAACAATGCAGCAAGTATCTCTCTCTTTCATTCTCTACTTTGATTTGTCTCTGTCTCTACCCAATAAAATAAAAATATAAAATGTTGCAAACATTTCAATTAAGATTAGCTGAGTCAGAAATCTTCAATGAAAAATGATGAATTCACCTTCTTCACCTTATCTTGGATGAAACTTGATACAATCATGATAGTGATATAAGCCACACAGAGAAGAATGAATATAGGATGATATCACTCATGGATAGAAATCGAGAAATAAGAACAGAAAGGGAAAACATAAAGTAGAACTTGGGCAAAATAAAGGACTATGTGGAGTGGGGACTAGGTTGGGGGGGGCATCCTGATGCATGAGGGTGGAGGAGGACCTCATCTGGGGTTGAGAGTTTTTTTTTTAACAAAAATCTGAGAAATTTTACACATTACCAACAACTGTATTTTCTGTAAGTCATTAATCAACCTCCAGTAAAGTTGTTAAAAAATAAATCTACAATGAATGCTACTGATGGGTTTAGAGGAGGAAGTGACAAGGAGCAGCATATTTTCATGTCCTTGAACTAACCTCCCCCCAGGTGGCTTATTACTTTCAAAGGGAATGAATGTAGCTCTGGTGTAAAGATAAGACAACACCTTGAGTAGGTTAACAATGTGAAATCAGTGGTGAAGAGAGACAAAAAATTTAAAAAAAAAAGGAAAGAAAGGCAAAAAGAAAGAAAAAATAAATAAAACAAAACCATTGTGAATTTTCAGAGTGATACCTGGAGAAGACACTATGGGCTCTGGGTTATACATCTGGAAATGCATCATCCACATGTAATTATGATGAAATATTGGAAAAACCTCCAATATTATATATTCTATTAGGGGAAAGAAGGAGGACAGAACACTGTTCTGTCAGCATCATCAAGTGTCAGCATCATCAAGTGTCAGCATCATCAAGTTTTGTAAAGGACAGGCTATGGAAATAATCTAGATCAAATAAGACTGAGGAGGCATGACAACAAATAAAATACCCAATTCAAGACAAATAGTGTAGTAGAGAAAAAATGTATAATGTATAAGAGACATTTCGGGGTCACCTGACATGAATTAGATGATAGATTAAATTAAAATTTATATTAATTTGCTCTCTTTGTCCAGGTCATCATACTCATGAGAACTGCCTCTGTGCTGTGAGATGCCAAGCACAGGGAACTGAAGCCCACTCTCCCATGTGACAGACAGGAACACTCAAGTGTGGTTAATTTTGTAAACCTCAACTCTAACCTTAAGTAAAAACCTAAGTTAAATGTAAACATAATCTCAAGAATCCTTAAATCCTTCTTAATTAAGAATCCTTAATTGTCCAATCAGTGCTTTTTCAACCTCATGTGGTAATTTCCCATCCTAGATTTGGGTTTCCATATATAAATAAGTGTACGCTCCAGCTACACAAAATTAAATGACTGGTTTTTTTACAGTTAAAACAATTTATATTAATTTTAGATACACTGAATTACATAACATAACTACTGTGGCTGCATAAAAAAATATTCCTTCTCTTGAAAATACATGTTGAATTATTTAAGGGTGTACTCAACTTTCTTTTCAAATGCTGTATCACAGTACATAGTCTGTAAAATTTATATTTAGAGGTAAATGAAAGAGCAAACAAAGAGAACACAGCAAATGTTAATACTATGTGAATCTGATGAAGGGATATACCAGCATTCTTTGTCCTTTTCCTATTCTTTTTTTTAATTTAATTTTTTTATTTAAGAAACGATTAATTAACAAAACTATAGGGTAGGAGGGGTACAATTCCACACAATTCCCACCACCCAATCTCCATATCCCACCCCTGCCCCTGATAGCTTCCCCACTCTCTATCCCTCTGGGAGCCTGGACCCAGGGTCATTGTGGGTTGCAGAAGGTAGAAGGTCTGGATTCTGCAATTGCTTCCTCGCTGAACATGGGCGTTGACTGGTCGGTCCATACTCCCAGTCTGCCTCTCTCTTTTCCTAGAGGGTGGGTCTCTGGGGAAGCGGAGTTCCAGGACACATTGGTGGGGTCTTCAGTCTAGGGAAGCCTGGCCGGCATCCTGATGACATCTGGAACCTGGTGACTGAAAAGAGTTAACATATGAAGCCAAACAAATTGTTGAGCAATCCTGGACCCAAAGCTTGGAATAGTGGAGAGGAAGTGATAGGGGGGTACTCACTGCAAACTCTAGTGCACTTCTGCTTTCATATATATATTTTGCAGTAGTTTACGGATACGTGTGAACATATGCTCTCTCTCACAGAAACTGGTGTATATCTAGGTTTTGGGACTTTGTTAGAAAGTGAACCACCTGAGATGAAATTAGAGTATACTATGAAAGGAAAGGTCTCACCCGAGTAATGAAGTTGAAGAGTTGTCATTCCACACGTGAAGTCTCTGGACACAGTCTGAAGTGAAGCATGTTGAGGTGGCAATCATTGTGGTGGTTAGGTTGTGATCAGCAGATGCAATATTATTTGATATGGATTGGGAGAGGCATACGGGAAAGTGGGCCCTATCCCATGGTTCCAGGACTGGGGGAAGTAGAGGCTCCATAGTGGAGATGTGCGGTTCCTGCTGTCTTAGGGTTTCAAAAGACAATTGATAGTTAATGTTATCATCACATTATTTGGTAATTGGGTTAACTTTGAAAAGTCCTTTTGTTAGGGTTTGCTGTACAGTACCGAGTATCTTGTATATAGCTGTGCTATTGGTTGCTTCTGATCTACTTGGTCTAGGCTTTTGAGAGAGTCTGCATATCAATTACACAGCCTATATATTGAAAAGATTCAGTTTGTGTTTTGAAAAACTTCGAGACATACAATTAATTTTCCCCCTCTCGTATTAATTAACTAGTGATTTATATGTCTACATTTTACTAGGAGTGTACATAGACACCATTCCCACCACCAAAAGACTGTGACCCATCCCTCCCACCCACTCCCCCCCCCCACTGTCCCAGGAAGCTGCATGTCTACTCCTCACCACAGGGTTTTTACTTTGGTGCCCTACTTACAATTTGGTCAGGTCCTGCTTTTAGTTTCCCTTTCAGATCTTCTTACTCAACTTCTGTTGATGAGTGGGATCATCCCATACTCATCTTTATCTTTCTGACTTAGCTCACTTAACATAATTCCTTCTAGCTCTGTCCAAGATGGGTCAGCGAAGGTAACAAACATATGAAAAACTGCTCTAGGTCACTGATTGTCAGAGAAATGCAAATTAAGACAACAATGAGATACCACCTCACTGCTGTAAGAATGGCATCCATCAAAAGGGACAGCAGCAACATATGTTGGAGAGGTTGTGGGGACAGAGGAACCCTTTTACATTGCTGGTGGGAATGTAAATTGGTACAGCCTCTGTGGAGAGCAGTCTGGAAAACTCTCAGAAGGCTAGACATGGACCTTCCATATGATCCAGTAATTCCTTTTCCTACTTTTATTAATTTATACTAAATTTGAAAAGATTTAGAAATACAAGCTTATGTTAGAAAGTGAAGGTATGTGTCAGCAATGAGGACTGTAGTTCCAAATCAGGATACATGCTGGGTAATCTCTCTCTTTCAAAAGGTCTTGTATTCTACAAGGAACTCCTCTCTCTTAATTTTGATTTATCATACTTATCGACACCTTCATCTTTAAGAAAATTCATTAAAAATCTAAATGCAGGGGCTGGGTTGCAGCGCACCTGCCTGGTTGAGTCACAATGCACAAAGATGCAGGGTCAAGGCCTTGGTGCTCACCTGCAGGGGGAGAGCTTTGGGAGTTGTGAAGCAGTGTTGTGGGTATGTCTTTGTCTCTCTCCTTCTTTATTATGCCTTCCCTCTCAACTTCTGGCTGTCTCTATCCAATAAGTAAACAAATAAAGATCATAAAAAATTAAAAAAATATATAATTGCACATGAGTAACTGTTATTAAGTAGTTTTGAATAGCCTAAAATATCAATTATCTGACATAATTACTCTTTGCCTCAGTTGCCTAAAATATAAAGTAAATATACTTGTTCCATTTAAGTGATTAAGAGAAGCAAGTACAAAAAAATGAAGGACACCTACCAAATAATTTCAGTTCCATGTGGAATACAGATGATAGAACCAAGTGAATTTTCAGAAAATGATAACCAGACTCTCAGAATGTGAGAACTATGGTGATTCTCAGGGCTTGGGACACAGGACTCTCATGTAGCACATGAGAGTGTACATACACACAGCATGCACTGATAAGAAATTCTAACCCTGACATCATCTAGTTTTGTAACACACTGTTAAATTACTAATATTTTTAGTGAAAAAAATGATATCAGTTCCCACCCCATTTGGTTTTCATGCATGAAAAATAAGGGAGACAATGAAAGTATTTGTCACTACTTATTTGGAAGTCAATTCATCAAGAACATGCTTTAATTTGGGGAGATAAATTAGGAAGCAGGATGAGGCTTGGGTTGGATTCACAAGGTAAGATATACTGGCGGATCCCCAGTTCAGGGGTTAAGCTGAAGACTCTCAATTTATCCCTGGGAAGAAGTTCATTTGGACCTTTTACATTCCCAAACTCAAACCATTGGGGCTATTTGGGAAGTAGCTGGAAAGAGTTAGCATACAAAAATACCCATGTTGAAACCAGCAATGATGTGGTGATGACTCTGGTAACGAGATACTCAGAGATTCTGAGATTCAGTGCTGGAGACCTTTCTAGAAAAAAAATCCAAGAGGGTCTGAGTCTGGCTGGGTGCGTCTTTTTCCCAATGGCAAAAACAGCAGTGAAAATAACAAAGCCGATGTTTGCTTGGAAAGAAGACAGTCATAAATAAACCCAGTATAACTTCTCCCCCCAACAAAAGTTGCCTTGTGCAAAATGCTGCCAGGGGATGAAACGCTTAAACGACAGCACCAGGCAAAGGGAGAAAAATCTTGGCAGTTTGCGAGAGAGGTTGAAGGCTAGCTCTGCTGTGCCCATGTTGTTTTCCTAATTTGGGGAATTCTCTCACAAGATCCTTATTTGAAGACAGTCTTGGCAGTGTTATGATTAGAATCATAATGAATTCCACATGTGCCTGGGGGCCCCCAGAGTCCACGTTTCAGGATTTTTAGGAAAACTGTCAAGGTGCCCCCCCCCCCCCCCCCCCCCGCAAAGCTACCTCGTAGTGACCCTGGATCAAGTCACAGATTCCCAGCTATGGTGAGTAATGACTCCTGTGCAGGTCAGGGCAGAGGCCTGAAAGACTTTGCTTCCTTCTCTTCTCTGTTCCTACCCTCCATAGTCTTAGTACTGCGGGAGAGATATGGAGGAGGGCTTTGGGTAGGACTGAGGGCACTGGGAAATTGGAAGAAGAGAGAAGCTCGCTTGGTGTCCTGTCAAGTCCTCTTTGCCACCTTGCCTCATCCTCAGCTTTCCTGTTGATGTTTTTATTTATTTATTTTGATTGAGTGGATTAATGGTTTACAGTAAACAGTAACTACAGTTGTTGGTACATGTGTAAAGTTTCTCAGTTTTCTGCAAAACACTCTCACCCCTAGCCTGTATTCTCCTCCACCATCATATACCAGGACCTGACCCCCCTCCCACCTCACACCCCATCAGTCCTTTATTTTAGTGCACTACACCAAAACCAGTCCAAACTCTGCTTTGTGTTACTCCTTCTGTTCCTACTTCTCAACTTCTGTCAATGAGTGGGATCATCCTACATTCGCCCTTCTCTTTCTGGCTTATCTCACTTACCAGGATTCCTTCATGCTCTGTCCAAGTTGATGTGAAGAAAGTAAATTCACCACTTTTAATAAATGAGTAGTATTCTATTGTGTATATAGACTACAACTTTCTCAGACACTCATCTGTTGTTGAACACTTAGGTTGCTTCTAGGTTTTAGCTGTTTCAAATTGTGCTGCTATGAACATAGGTACACACAGATCTTTTTGGATGGGTGTGTTTGATTCCTTAGGATATCTTTCCAGGAGAGGAATCACAAGGTCATAGGTAGGTCCATTTCTATCCTTCTGAGAGTTCTCCAAACTGCTCTCCACAGGGGTTGGACCTATTTACACCCCCCCCCCCCCTTGTGATATAGTAGAACAACCCAGTCTCATCACATCAGAGCCCTGTGTCCAGGCTGAAGCCCAGCCTTGAACGTAATTAAACAGGCTCAAGTTTTCCCTCATTTATGACTGGGAATTAGTCAACCTCTGAAAACTTCCATTTCCTTGTCCATGAAGTAGTATACTTTCAACATTGCGGAGAGGATGGGAAAAAGTGACTCATTAAGGATCTCCCACTGAGCCCGAGGCGGGAACAGTGCCCGGTTATCCATACAATCACCTAGATTATTGTTGTTTATCGTTGTTGTTGTTATTATTTTTATTTATTTTTTTAGATATTTTATTTTATTTATTATTATTATTATTTAATATTTATTTTATTTATTTATTCCCTTTTGTTGCCCTTGTTTTTTTATTGTTGTAGTTATTATTGTTGTTGTCGTTGTTGGATAGGACAGAGAGAAATGGAGAGAGGAGGGGAAGACAGAGAGGAGGAGAGAAAGACAGACACCTGCAGACCTGCTTCACCGCCTGTGAAGCGACTCCCCTGCAGGTGGGGAGCCGGGGTTCGAACAGGGATCCTTATGTCAGTCCTTGTGCTTTGCGCCACCTGCGCTTAACCCGTTGCGCTACAGCCCGACTCCCGTTATTATTATTTTTGTTGTCATTGTTGTTGGATAGGACAGAGAGAAATGGAGAGAGGAAGGGAAGACAGAGAGGGGGAGAGAAAGATAGACACCTGCTGACCTGGCACCAGGGCAGAGGTGGGTGTCATTTTTCTCTCTTATATCTGTTTGTTTTTAGAGTGGGGTTTTCTTTAATAGATTTTTTAAAAATATATATTTTCTTTATTTACTGAAGAAATAAACAGAGGTGGAAGAGTGAGAGAGAGATAGAGAGAGAAAAAAACAGAGACACTTGCAGCATTGCTTCACTGTTTATGAAGCTTTCTCTCTGTAGGTAGAAACCAGGAGCTTGCATCTATGTCCTTGTGCATGGTATCAGATAAACTCTATTGGGATTGCCACAGGCCAGCCCCTGGTTTGTCCTTTTTAACTTAGCACCTTCTTGATCATGGCTACAGTTTTAAGTCCAGGCTGAGAAGTCCTTCAGCTGGATGGCCTGTGCTCAAACCTTTGTTTCTTCCATGATTTTTAGTGACCCTAATATCAAAATGTGCCTTTCCTTTAGACCTTTGAAACACTGAGTTATAAAAAGGGCACAACCTGCTCTTTGCTGTCTTTTTTTTTTTTTTTGCCTCCAGGGTTATTGCTGGGGCTCAGTGCCTGCATCACTAATTCACTGCTCCTGGAGCCCCCCCCCCCACTTTTGTTGCTCTTGTTGTTTTATCATTGTTGTGGTTATTACTTATGTCTTTGTTGTTGGATAGGACAGAGAGAAATTGAGAGAGGATGAGAAGACAGAGAGGGAGAGAGAAAGATAGATACCTGCAGACCTGCTTCAATACCTGTGAAGCGACTCCCCTGCAGGTGGGGAGCTGGGGGCTCGAACAGGATCCTTACGCTGGTCTTTGTGCTTCACGTCATGTTTGTTTAACTCACTGTGCTACCACTCAACCCCTTTTCCAGTCTTTTAAAATTATTATTATTTATTTATTATTGGATATATATATATATATATATAGAGAGAGAGAGAGAGAAAATGAAAGGAGAGGGGGAGATATATATAGAGAGAGACACCTGCAGCCCTGCTTCACCACTCATGAATTTTTCCTTCTGCAGGGGGATCAGGAACATGAACCTGGGTCCTTGCACACTCTAATGTGTGTGCTTAACCAGGTGCACCACTGCCTGGCCCCCAGCCTGATCTTTCCTAACAGAACTAATAGCATTTCAGTGGCTTGTCTCTGGTATGAATTTTTAATCAGGTCTTATCATTAAATAATGTTTCAGTTGGGTCTCAAGTCTCCACAGTTTGAATGAATCCACCATTTTCTTCTACTTAACATGAAGCACTGTGGGTTACTGCCTGACTTGACAATGTTATCTTTTCTCCAGAACTGCTAGTCAGAACTGTAGCTACAAAAGAGCCAGTAAAATAGCTCACTGGGCTAGGTGATGCTTTGCTATGTGAGTGATCAGACAGACCCTCAATCTAAATGAAGCTTAGGTGCTGTAGTTCATTTCCCCTAACTTTCTCGTTTTTTCTATCTGAAAAAAACAGTCAGCCCAGAGTAGTAGTGAAACTGTAGAGATGACAAGTAATAATAACTGGGAAAATATAATCATAATAATAGTAACAGGAGAAGTTGATTCAGATTCCAGTCTTGACCTCAGTTTTAACTTCACCACTTGCTAACTTCATCATATGAGCTAAGTGAAGTTACGTTTCCGAGCCTCAATTTTAATGTGAAAATATCCTTGACCAGGGTGCTTTTGGATGTTAGAAATGGCAGTAGAGGAAGAGTATTGGTAAATAATGAAGTATAAGCCAATGCTAGTTTAACTTACGGTTTTTGTTATTACTATTATTTTTTCCCACTGTGCACTCAAGGACTTAAAAGTGAATTTGTGGTTTCTGCCATTAATTTGGGGGACTATTTTTACACTGGATGCTGTGTGTTTAGTTCTACCTTTTCCTGACTTGGCTTTGTCTTTATGCCTCTCCATTAACTTAATAACCTAATAGCGCCTGCCTCCTTTGAAAGGAAAATTGAGCCACTAGATATGAGAACATTTTACACTCCAGGAGAAGAAATGTGTTCGGGACATCTAAGGTAGCACTCTTATTGTTAGTATTATTCACCTAGATCACTTTGTGCTGATACAGTAACATCATCACCACCCAAAGTGGAAAGCGATAAATTTTTGATGACTTTGCATGTTCATGCTGGGTTCTAAAGGCTTGTGAATAGAGAAGACTTGAGCTGAACTCGGCAGAGGGACAATGAAAGGTGGTTGGAGCACAGTGCAAAGGAGGCCTGGAGGAGATCGTTTTCTAACTGCACTGTGGCAAGATGAATAATTCAAGAATATTGTTTTAGGTTAGGCATCTTTGATAGCATCTTTGAAAACCTCTCTGCCTGCCATAGTGAGATTGTATCATATTCAGTATCCTTTCAAGGAGTTTTTCTGGACTGGGGTGCTGGGACATGAGAAGGTAGAGTGAAGTATGTCAGTGCTTCAGTTAGATGACAATATGTTTATTACCTCAAAATATTTATTGAAATTATGATCTCTGAATACTTGAGAGGTGTGTTTTGCATTCAGGAAGATCTAGCATTTTATTTAATTGCTTTTTCTGTCCTAGTTGCAAGTTTTAGGAGAAGGGTAGGGAAATGAGACTCACCTGCAAACATTTTAGTTGGCTGCAGGATTTCCTACTTTCAAGGGTATTATTTTTGCTGCCAATGATGCACTTTGTGACTTTGTTAGAGACCTTTACTCTAATTATTTATAGATCACTTAAAAAAAAGATTTCAAGTAGTTTAAAAAGAAGATACTCGGGAGTCGGGCAGTAGCTCAGTGGGTTAAGCGCAGGTGGAGCAAAGCGCAAGGACCAACATCAGGATCCCGATTCGAGGCCCGGGCTCCGGGCGTGGCTCCTGGCTCAGGCTCCCCACCTCTAGGGGAGTCGCTTCACAGGTGGTGAAGCAGGTCTGCAGTGTGTCTATCTTTCTCTCCCCCTTTCTGTCTTCCCCTCCTCTCTCCATTTCTCTCTGTCCTATCCAACAACGACAACAATAACAACAATAATAATAAAAAGGAAGGGCAACAAATGGGAATAAATATATATTTACAAAAAAAGGATAAGATACTCAGTGGGCTTAAAAAAAGGGGATTTGTATTATAAAATAGAGAAGGGGCAGGGACATGTTGCCCCTGGTTGAGTGCACATGTTACAATGCACAAGGACCCAGGTTTGGTAGCCCTGTCCTCATTTGCAGGGAGCAAGCTTTGCAAGTGGTGAAGCAGTGCTACAGGTGTGTCTTTCTCTCTTCCCATGTACCTCCCCCTTCCCTTTAGATTTCTATCTCTATCCAATAAATAAATAAAGATAATTTTTAAAAAAGTTTTTAAAAGAAGATGGAGATATTTTAAAAGCCTGGTTTTTGTCTTGGGGATAAATTGGGCTCAGAATACACAGATGATCTTCCCAATAGGGAAAAGAAATCCTAAATGCACATTTAAGTAGCCAAAGGTGATCTCTTACTTTAAGAGAGGAATTTGTGTTGCTTTTGAAGAGATAGGAGGAATATGTGGTAGCAGGAAAAAGGCTGATGGCATAGGTGATTGTAATCTCTAAGTACTGTGCATTGCCTGGGCTTTTCCCTGTGACTCAAGCACCTTCTAGCAATCTGCAGTAGCATACATTTCTCTCAGTGTTTAATATTGTGGGGTTTGGTGACAATACAATGGAAGAGAGCTTGTATACTCAAATCAAAAGGGACATGGTGAGCAAGAGGCACTTGGAGGTATAGTTGAAAAGAAATAAAAAATAAAAAGCCCAAGTAAATAGGCAGTAAGTGTATTTCTAATTGCTTTACAATTGTTAATAGAGGTCTGTGATCTACTTCTAACCCTGGCTTGAGGTTTCCTTGCAGTCATGTAGAAAAGAAAGCATGGTAAGCTTCATAGTTCTCATTATTTGAAAGGAAGACTCATATTATCCTTAAGACACTTTTCATTTTAACTTAATGCTAGAAGGAGTTCCTTCTGTAATGCTTTCCACAGAAGAGCCCAAGTGACATAACTGGAAAAAAAATTTTAAAAAGCAACTTTCAGAAACATTTTATAGTCAATGTAGAACAGATTTAGTGTGGCTAATCCTTGAACTGTCCTTGATTAAAGTCTGGGACATGAAAACTCAAGCACAAAGAGTGAAAAGGATCTCTTAAGGGACTAAATTAATCTTGGCCTACGTTAAGTCATTGGTAGTAAATGTTTGTGACTGATGTGCCAACATTATTCTTTCCCTGTTGATCAGTCTAAGGCAGTCAAGGTCATTCCTTTCCATTTGTCAGTGACTCACTCAAGAACCGGACTGTGACCTCATCCTGGCCGCTGAGAAGTGAGGGAAAAAAAGTCCAGAAAACTTCTGGGAGTGGTTTCCTCCATCTCAAGTAGGAAATGCTAGTAAATATTACCTCTCTTCCTCTTCCACCCAGGTAACCTTTCTTTCCATGCTGAGATATCAAGGGAACAATTACAATATTGAAGATGGCAGAGTAGGTAAAACTCTTCTTAAGCTACACAATCAGTCAGCCTTGGGAGCCCTCTAGTTGTATGTCAGCTAGTATACCTCTTTATTGGTCAAGTGGGCTTGAATTGAGGACTGTTCTTACCTGTAGGTGAAAACAACTTGACGGATGTATCCTTCATCAATCTGCCTTTATCCAGTGATAAAAAAACAATGGGCATCATAATAAAGAAACAAATGGATGAGACCTTGATTCATCCTTTGGCTTGCCTTTCCTTTCAACCTCATCTTGTATCACTCTCCAGCTCCAAATGTATTTCCGTGCTCCAAGAACATTAAACTTAATTTATCCTGCCATCACTCTTTTGTACAGACTCTGATTTGGCCAAGACAGACCTCTCCACCCCTGAGAGTGAGTGTTCAAGGATGTCCTCCAACCTGGAAACTTTTCAGTCTTCATCCTAACAAGTTTATTCAGATGCCATTTCCACAGGACAGAGGCAAGGGCCAACTTTCATGCCTCAACCTCTGACCACTCAGTATGTCTTTGGTAAGGAGCTTCTAAATTGCCCTCAGTGATGCCCTACTCCCTGATATCTGTGTCCTGGTGCAAAACATACCCTCTGTTGTTGTTGTTGTAATTGTTACCTGGGATTTCACTATCCCAACTGACTGCTTCAGAGTGACAGAGGGAAATACACCATAGTACTAAAGTGTTCTCCAGCGTGGTGAAGCCTTGCCTGAGTAAGATATTTCTTTTCCTGTAAAGTGAACTTGTGATGACTTGAAACAGATGAAATATATCAGATAGATGTGCATTTCCTACTCAGGATGTCATTTCCAAGATTAGGTTACAAAAAGATTTTCTTTTTATCACCAGATTTATCTTTCTTTCCTGAACCAGAGATACCCAGTTAATCCAAACCCTTCCTGCTTAATTGATCCAAATAATCTGTGAAACAATAAGTGTATTTGATTTTTTTTTTTGGTAATTTTTATTTATTTATCTTCCCTTTTGTTGCCCTTGTTGTCTTTTTTTTAATTTTTTTTTTGTAATTTTATTTATTTACCTTCCCTTTTGTTGCCCTTGTTGTCTTTTTTTTTTTATTGTAGTTATTATTGTTGTTGTCGTTGTTGGATAGGACAGAGAGAAATGGAGAGAGGAGGGGAAGACAGAGAGGAGGAGAGAAAGACAGACACCTGCAGATCTGCTTCACCGCCTGTGAAGCGACTCCCCTGCAGGTGGGGAGCTGGGGGCTCGAACCGGGATCCTCATGCCGGTCCTTGCGCTTAGCGCCACCTGCGCTACCGCCTGGCTCCCTGTATTTGATTTTTTAAAAATTTATTTATTTTCCCTTTTGTTGCCCTTGTTGCTTTATTGTTGTAGTTATATTGATGTCATCGTTGTTAGATAGGACAGAGAGAAATGGAGAGAGGAGGGAAAGACAGAGAGGGGGAGAGCAAGATAGACACCTGTAGATCTGCTTCATCGCCTGTGAAGCGACTCTGCTGCAGGTGCGGAGCCGGGTTTCAAACCGGGATCCTTATTCCAGTCCTTGCGCTTGGCGCCAAGTGCGCTTAACCCGCTACGCTGCCCCCGGACTTCCGTGTTTTTGGTTTTGAGTCAATAAACATGGAGGTGACTTATCATCCAACATAGTTAATAAATACAGTACTTCTTGGGGTTTCCAAAGAAATCTAAAGTTCCCCCATCACTGTAATCATTACCTTGTGTTGTAATTACCTTGTTATTAGTTAGTCTGCTTTCCCAGATGGGGAATTTTGTGATTAGACTGGGAATTCTTTGCTAGACTGGGAATTTAAGCTTTCTGCTATTGTATTTTATGTAAGTAATGCTGAACTTACACAAAAAGTTGATAACAGTGCATAGTGGTAGAAGATTGGGGATCTATAATATATGTGGCACTAGCATGACTATGGAACTAAGATGATGGTGTAAAGAAATGAGAGCCTTCGAGAAGGACCGCAGAGTTTACATGACATATTAAAAGTGTTTCTAATCTAATACACATGGCCCACAGACATATGAAGAAATGCTCCACTTCATTTATCATTAGAGAAATGCAAATCAAAAAAATACACTGAAATTCCAACTCACACCCTTAAGAGCAGGTTACGTCAACAAACCAGGAAACGACAGACATTGGCGAAGTTGTGGAGAACAGAGGAAGAACTCTGTTACACTGCTGATGGGAATGAAAACTGATAACTACTTATTTTTATAAGAAAATACTATCAGAGTTTGAATAAGTGACTGCTTAGCTCATTGGCGTAATGTTATCCCTTTTTTATTTATTTCTAAATTATTATTATTATTATTTACTCCCAGGGTTGTTATTATTATTATTATTATTATTATTATTATTATTTACTCCCAGGGTTACTCCCAGTGAATTCATAGTGCAGGTCACTGGGGCTCAGTGCCTGCACTATGGATTCACTGTTCTTAGTGGCTATTTTTTTCCATTTTAGTGGATAGGATAGAAGGAAATTGAGAGAGGAGGAGGAGATATAGAAGGAGAGAGAAAGATAAACATTTGCAAACCTGCTTCATTGCTCTTGAAGCTTCCCCATTCATGAAGCTTTCCCCTGCAGTTGGGGAGCAGGGACTAAAACCCAGATCATTGTGCTAGTCCTTGCTTAGTGCTATGTGCCCTTAACAAGTGTGCCAACACCAGGCCCCATGTTATTCCTTCTTAGAAACCCTTATTTCCCTTTCTTTCTTTCTTTCTTTCTTTCTTTCTTTCTTTCTTTCTTTCTTTCTTTCTTTCTTTCTCTTCCTTTCTTTCTCTTTCTCTCTTTCTTTCTTTCTTTCTCTCTCTCTTTCTTTCTTTTTCTTTCCTTCCTTCCTTCCTTCCTTCCTTCCTTCCTTCCTTCCTTCCTTCCTTCTTTCCTTCCTCCTTCCTTTCTTTTTTCTCTTTCTTCCTTTCTTAGTTTATCCTTAAAATACATGTATTTTTATTTAATAGTGATAGACAAGATTGTAGGCTAAGAGGGGTACAATTCCATACAATTTCCACCACCAGAGTTCCGTATCCCATCCTCTCTCCTCCATTGGAAGCTCCCCTATTCTTTATCCCTCTGGGAGTACAGACCCAGGATCATTATGTGGTATACTACTATTATGTGGGAGGTCTGTCTTCTGTAATTGCTCCTCCACCGGACATGGGTATTGACAGGGCAATACTCCCAGTCTGTTTCTATCTTTCCCTAGTGGGGTGGGGCTCTGGAGAAATGATGTTCTAGGGTACATTAGCTAGGCCATCTGCCCAGGGAAGTTAGGTTGGCACCATAGTAGCATCTGCAACATGGTGGCTGAAAAGTATTAAGATATGAAGAAGAACAAATTTTTTAATAATCAGGAACTTAAATGTCAGAATAGCACAGATGAGATTTGGAGTCTCCATTATGGAAAAAGCTAGACAGTCTATTTTAGGTATATTCCAAGGGACCCATGACTTTACTGATATCTGCCTGAACCTGACAGCTAACATGAAGGTGGGCTAGGAGTATTGTCTGGGAAGATGATGTCAGAGTTGAGGACTAGAAAGCTGGATCAAGTCAGAGAGATGCTCCCCAATATGGGAAAAGTAATGTAAACAACATTCCTTGTAAACCCCACCAATCTGACCTATTTAACACAGCATCCTGTGTAACCTCTGCATCCCTGTACATTGAGCTCACATTCCATGGTCATAGCTAGGAACATTCTAGGATGTACTCATTTCAGGACCTGCTTTCCTTAAGTGGCAAAGTATGTTGACCCAACCTCCCTTTAGAGAGTGGAGCAGTACATACCATTGTTGTTTTACATTGAGGGTAAGGCCCACAAGAGGGTTTATGATGTTGTTCCTGATGAAGATGACTAGTGATGGCAGAAAGAGGGATCTATTAGAGGTCTAGGCCCATCACATCTATGTGGGAAACCTAGGATTCCCTGACTAGGGCCCCAGATGATCAAGTGACCTAGCAACCCTTACCTTTCACCTCAAACTAGTTCATATCTGTGGATTGCAATCTTTGAGATAGACCACACATGTTTTGAATGAGAATTTTTTACTAGTAGGGAGTAAATGAGCATGTCATGTTATGGGTCTGTTAGAACTACTGGATCATTTCCCCAGTTGTGGGGAAAGATTCCCCAGGTCATTCTAGCCTACTTGTTACCCACTTCTGAAAGTCTTTGTAACATGACTGGTCAACAAATTCTGGTCAATGACTAGACATCACTCTGCTGTTTCATCAAATGGGGGAGAATTTAGGTCTATATTCAACAGAAGCTTAAAAAATAGTTCAAAAATAATCTGAGGATAGAAATTTGTTTTTATTTTCAAATGTTTTTTTTAACATTTTTTTTTAACGAGAAAGATGCAAGGAAAAAAGAGGGAGACCAGAACTCTAATCAGTTCTAGCTTATGGTTGTGTTGGGTATTGAACATGGGACCTCAGAGTCTAAGGCATGAAAGTCTTTTTTTGTAGAACCATTATTGCTATCTCCCCAGCCCATTGAACAAATAAAAATTTAATGAGTCTTCTACTACTGTTGAATTGTTGTTATAATATGAATCTTAGAAAAGCCATCATTTCTCCACCCTCCAATGCTTTACACAGAAGTTCCTGAAATTGGCCATCTATTGTGCTTCGACAACAATTTAGAAGGCAGCATTTTAAGGCATCTACCACATAACTTGGAGATAGACTTCTATATCTTTGAGATGACTAGCAATATCCCCAGATGAAAAGTTTGCATTGCCCTGATGCATTTATAGCAAAGTCAGCTGAAATATAGTAGCAATAATAATGCCCAGTCTTTGTTTTAATTTTATCATTTATAAAAATTCTTTCCCTCTGTCACAGTATTATCCTCACAGTGTGCCTGTTAAGTTAGGAGCACAGATATCCTGAAAGTGGTATTTGCATTACTAGTTACACCCCTTTCTCAATCTGTACACACATTAATTTAGAACCCTCTGTGTACCTGGGATTGCTAGTAATATGATACTAGATAAGACGTTGCTTAAGTTCTTAAGGGCTCAGGTTGAGGTGAGACACATGCCAGCAAGTGACTACAGGACTGTCAGGTGCTTGCTGGCTTTTCTAGTGGTGTTGGTGGGAGGTCAGTGTCTGTATCGCCACACCTAGTACATGTCTAAAACCACATAGGAATGATGAGCCAATGGCACATTCACATGTTATTTCATGACAGGAGGCAATTCATTGATTTTTCTGTACTTTTAGCATTGTTCTTCCTCAAAGAAGACACTAATTGGAAAAAAAAATCAAGAGCCAAGTGCCTCAGTGTGTAGCAATGACACTTCTTATGGGTTTTGATGTACTTTTATCAGTTGAAGGATACATTTTCTCAGAAGAGTTTCTTTCATAATAAAGATAAGAGAAATTTATTTATTTAATAACGAGACAGAAAGAACCAGAGCACCATTGTGGTACATGTGCTGTTAAGGCATTGAACTAGGGATTTCTTCCTATGAAGGTCAACACTCTCTATGCTACTACCCAGGCCACTGGAAGAAACTCTTAAGTTTAGAAGCTCAATAAATTAGAGAAAATTCTGACCTGTCAGTGAATCGGGGACATGCCAGAATAGGTAGATAGAAATTCCCGAGATCCATTTCTTCTGGGATCTCTAGTCACTGATGTCAGGTTGATGGCTTAAAATTGTCCATGGTAAGAGTATTTTCAACACAGAAATCAGCAATCCCTACACATCCTGTCTCCTGAGAGCCAGTTGTCAAACAGCTCCTGGCACAACACCTCTGGTAGCTGGAAACCCTTCACCTGGTGCTTGATTAAGCCAATGGATTTACTAAACTCTTCTGCATATGATATGCATAACAACCTCTTAATTTGGGTTTGCACATAATTGCACAGACTGTATTAATTTCTTTCCCCCCTTCTCCCACGTACGTGGGTTAAAACTCCTTTAGTTTGGCATGCAAATATATGCAAAAGAGCACATAATTTGGAGTTTATGAGGAGAACTAGGAACAGTCTTGGGAACAGTCCTAGCACTGAGAATCACTCTCCTAGACTGCCACCTACGGGAAGATGTCCATGGAAATGAACTTTCCTCCTATGATTGACAAATGTCTCTCTCCCTTCTTATTGGAAAACAAGACATCACAGCAGGAAACTGGAGAGATTTTCATCTCAAAAGATTTTGGAAATCACCCATTTGAACTTCTTATACTTTTCTCCAGTACACAGCCCCAATCCAATCACTTTTCTGGAAGGACTTCCTCATATCTACCAATGAATTTGGGTTTTTTTCCAGTAGTCACACTAAATGATTCAAAGTCCTCTACATGCCTCCTCTAGTGCTAGGGAGAAAAAGGAGTCTCAATAAATATTTATTGAGTAAGCCCAGAAAAATTTCTTCTTATCATTCCTGCAAAATATCAGATTGTCCAGGCAAACTGCTGGTTCATTTTTTATTTATTTTATTTTATTTTATTTCTATTTTTTGCAAATACTGATCTAGGCCATCTATATCACATATTTTCCACTTGTCTCAGCTCATCTTTCTCTACACTGAAGACTTTACACATCAGATAACTAAGGATATGATTATTTTTATTTATTTATTTATTTTTTAACTTCTTTATTGGGGGATTAATGTTTTACATTCTAATGTAAATACAATAGTTTGTACGTGCATAATATTTCCCAGTTATCCATATAACAATATAATCCCCTCTAGGTCCTCTGTCATCATTTTGGACCTGTACTCTCTCCCCCACCCACCCCAGAGTCTTACAGTTTGGTGCAATATGCCAATTCCAGTTCAGGTTCTATTTGTGTTTTCTCTTCTGATCTTGTTTTTCAACTTCTGCCTGAGAGTGAGATCATCCCATATTCATCCTTGTATTTCTGACTTATTTCACTTAAAATGATTTTTTCACGCTCCATCCAAGATCAGCTGAAAACAGTGAAGTCACTGTTTTTAATATTTGAGTGGTATTCCATTGTGTATATATACTACAACTTGCTCAGCTACTCATCTGTTGTTGGACACCTGGGTTGCTTCCAGGTTTTGGCTATTACAAATTGTGTTGCTAAGAACATATGTGTACACGGATCTTTTTGGATGACTGTCTTGGGTTCCTTAGGATATATCTCCAGGAGAGAAATTGCAGGACCATAAGGTAGGTCCATTTCTAGCCTTCTGAGGGCTCTTCAGACATTTCTCCACAGAAGCTGGACCAATTCACATTCCCACCAGCAGTGCAGGAGGGTTCCTTTGACCCCACAACCTCTCCAGCATTTGCTCCTGCTACCTTTTATGATGTATGATATTCTCACAAGAGTGGGGTGGTATCTCATTGTTGCCTTTATTTGCATTTCTCTGACAATCAAAGACTTGAAGCATTTTTTTCCTGTCTTTCTCAGCCTTTTGGATATCTTTATGTGGTGAATATTCTGTCCATGTCCTCTCCCAATTTTTGGGTGGGGTTATTTGTTTTCTTGTTGTTAAGTTTGGAAAACTCTTTATATTTTGGTTATTAGCCTCTTGTCTGATGTATTGCATATAAAGATTTCCCATGTAAAGATCTTTTGGTTTGGGTAGTGGTTTCTTTTGATGTACAGAAGCTTTTTAATGTGATGTAGTCCCATAGGTTTATACTTGCCTTAGTCTTCTTTGTAATTGAATTTGTTTCACTTAAGATGTCTTTAAAATGTATGTAGAAAAGAGTTCTGCCAATATTTTCCTCTAAGTACCTGAGAGTTTCTGGTCTAACATTCAAGTCCTTGATCCACTTAGAATTTACTTTTCAATCTGATGAAATATAGTGGTTCAGTTTCATTCTTCTGCATGTTTCAACACATTTTTTCCGACATCATTTGTTGATAGACTCCCCTTTCCCCATTTAATAGCCTGGGCACCTTTGTCAAAAATTAGATGTCTATAGGTGTGAGGACTTACTTCCAAACTCTCAATTCTATTCCACTGGTCAGTGTGACAACTCATGTTCCAGTACCAAGCAGTTTTGATTACAATGGCCCTAAAATACAATTTGAGATCTGGGAGTGTTCTTTCTTCTCAAGATTGTTTTGTCAAGTCTAGTTCTTTTCTGGTTATAGATAAACACTTGTAGTATTTGCTCTATTCTCCTAAAAATTGTGGTTAGGATCTTGATGGGGATAGCATTAAATTTGTATATGGCTCTGGGTAGTATATTCATTCTGATGATGTTAATTCTTCCAACCAATAAACATGGAATATCTTTCCACTTCTTTGTGTCTTCAATTTCCTTGAGTAGTGACTCATAATTTTCAGTATATAAGTCTTTCACTTATTTGGCTAGGTTTGTTCCTAGATATTTTATTGATTTTGTTGCTATAGTAAAAGGAAATGATTTCTGGATTTCAACTTCTTCTAACTTAGTGTTTCCATAGAGGAATGCCACTGACTTTTGTATGTTAATTTTGTAGCCTGACACTTTACTGTATTGCCTGATGATTTCCAAAGCTTCTTGCTAGATTCCTTAGGTTTTCCTATGTATATGATCATGTCATCTGCAAGTAGGGAGACTCTGACTTCTTCTCTTCCCATCTGTATGCCTTTAATTCCTTGCTCCTGCCTGATTGCTATGGCAAGAACTTTCAACACGATGTTGAGTAGTAGTTGTTGGTCTGCTTCTAATTCTACTTCTAAGACCCCTTCTGTTTCGATCATAACGTTAGGTTCACTTGCATTGTTTAATGCTGTGGTCTATTTACATAATCACTGCTTTACCTGAGACCCACCCTGCCTACAGGGCATTGGTTTAATCCCCACTGGTTAGATGCAAGCTTGATACTTCTGAACACGTGTGCATTTTCCTTCTCCCCCCCATCCTATGTACTTCCTCTTCAGACCTGACACTTCCTCCTCAGGAGATATAAAGGGCAAGCTTTTCTAATGAATGGGGATTAGATTGATTGCACTGCATTCCAACTCATTAATAAAGATTGAACTGCTTTCCCAGCTCAGCCATGAGTCTCTGGTTGTCTGTCTCCTGCCCATGAAGCTATCCCGGCATGTTGGTGCCCAACGTGGGGCATCTCTTGCCTGTGGGGGAGTTTCATGCCTCTGGGGGGCAGGGCCTGCAGGCAAGGGGGCATGATCTATAGAGTCCCAAGGCAGCAACCTGCCAAGTCCATGGACTGCTGCGGTCAGTCTTTGAGAAATCCAGCAGCATAAAGGGAAGCTGCTATAAGGTTGCGTAAAAGTGAGTGATGATAGCGGGCAGCCCTGTCTAGTACCTGGTCTGAGGGAAAATGCTTCCAGTTTTTCACCACTAAGTATGATGTTGACTGTAGGTTTGCTATATATAGACTCTACTATCTTCATTTTCCATCTATTCCCATTTTTTGTAGTGTTTTGATCATAAAGTTGTGTTGTATTTTGTCAAAGGCTTTCTCTGCATCTATTGATATGACCATGTGGTTTTTGGTCTTGCTTTTATTGTTGTGATGGATCATGTTGATTGATTCACATATATTAAGCCAAACTTGCATCCCTGGGATAAACCCCACTTGGTCATGATGAGCAATCTTTTTAATATACTGCTGCATCCAATTGGCTAGAATTTTGTTCAATATTTTAGCATCTATGTGCATCAGAGATATTGGTCTGTAGTTTTCTTTTCTGGTTGTGTCCCTGTCTGCTTTTGGTATCAGAGCAATGTTGGCTTCATAGAAGCTGACAGGGAGTATTCCAGTGTCTTCAATCTTCTGGAAGACTTTTAAAAGTAGAGGTATTAGTTCTTCTTTGAAGGTTTTGTAGATTTCATTTGTAAAACCATCTTGTTCAGCACTTTTAGTTTTGGGAAGATTTTTGATAACTGTTTCAATTTCACTAGCTGTGATGGGCCTTTTCATATTATCTAGTTCCTTTTTATTTAATTTTGGAAGTTTGTAAGTATCTAGAAAATCATTTATTTCTTCCAGGTTCTCTAGCTTGGTGGCATATAGTTGTTCATAGAAGCCTCGCATGATATGTTGAATTTCTGCGGTGTCTGTTGTGATATCTCCTCTTTCATTTACTATCTGATTTATTTGGGTCTTCTCCCTTTTTTGTTTTGTGAGTCTGGCTAAAGGTTTGTCGATTTTGTTTACTCTTTTGGAGAACCAACATTTACTTTCGTTGATCTTTTGTATGGTTTTCCTATTCTCAGTGTTACTTATTTCTGCCCTAACTTTAGTGATTTCTGTCCTTCTGGTTGCTTTAGGGTTCCTTTGTTCTTCCTCTTCTAGACCTTTTAGATGTGCAATCAGGTTGTTTATTTGTGCTTCTTCTTGTTTCCTAATGTGTGCTTGTATGGCTATGAACTTCCCTCTCAGTACTGCCTTAGCTGTGTCCCAAATAGTTTGATAACTTGTATCTTCATTTTCATTGAACTCTCAAAACATTTTGATTTCTTCCTCAATTTCCTCTTTGACACAGTAGTTGTTAAGTAGTGTATTGTTGAGCTTCCACATTTTGGAACTATTACTAATCTTTTGTTGATTATTAGGTGGAGAATGGGCTTGAACCCAGGTCCTTGCCCATGGTGACAAGGTTGTACCACTGTTTGTCCCTTTTTATTTATTTAATTTTTTGATAGACATAGAGATATAAAAGAAGACAAAGAGGGAGAAAGAGAGACACCTGCAGCACTGCTCCACTGTTTGTGAAACTTCTCCCCTAAGGGTGGGACCAAAGGCTTAAACTCAGGTCCTCACCCATGTGTATCTCCATGGTAACATGTGCACTGCCATGTTAAGCCACCAGACAGCTCTGCACTTGGTCTTTAGTAAAAGCTGAGTCAGGTTCTGATTCATATTCTTTGAATGAAATTCTGCCTTGCCACTCTATGAGGAAAATTACCAGAACTCACTGGACATGCTTGGATTGGGTCTGTTATACCTTAAATGCTCAATAAAATGTCAGCTGTCTTCCTTACTAGTCTAGGCAGAGACAATAGGCTTTAAGAAATATTCATCAACAAGCACAGCTTATATCAGAAAGAATCAGAGTAGATTATAAACTGGCTATAATAATGGGTATTTGCTGTGGAATGGTGAAAGATGAGACAAGACATGACAGGAGCCAGCATAGGGAGGACCAGTGCCATGCTCCATTCTTTGGGTTCTAACTTGGCAATGATGAGCAGCTCCAGAGCCTTTTTTTTTTTTTTTTTTTTTTGTAGGAGGAGGGCGGATGAATTCCTTTGCTTCTTGCTTCTAAGCCGAACATTATTTTGATTGTCACTCTTCTGTTCAATACTGTCAAGGAGAAATAGAGCTGGTATTCACTGAGGATGGTAGAGCGGATTTCTTTCAAATTACTGAACTCAGGGAAAGAGATGCCAGCATAAACAAAAGTCAGTTCTGCTGGAACAAAAAGTTCTGCTGGCTTTAAATGCTGCAGTGTGCTAAAGGCTCATAGAGGTGCTCGTGTTTGATGATGTGATTGAGGCCATCTGCTTTGGCTAAATGGTGCTTATCAAAGTTAGGTTCCTGACCTACTGCAGATACTACGTGATGGAATGCTTCACTTTCTTGATGACATTTCAAAGAAATGACTCCTTGAGCAAGATGTTTTTGGATTATAGAAGATGTACCTTAAAGGGACAGTGGCAAGGTTTTTCAAAAATGAAAACTCTAAGCAAAAGGATATCAGAGGCCTATACTTAGTTTTTTAACTGGAGCAAGCAATAAATTATTATGACAGTGATGAACTACAGAGACAGGCATTTAAAGGAGACTGGAGTCATTTTAAGGACAAGACCTTACATTGATAAAAAGCCAGTTCAGAGTTTGTTTACTTCTGTTAGTGTGAGTTGGTAGATGGTGGTTTATGGTAAGAAGTTGTGGCTCCCATAGGCTAAGGCTGAGGCTTAATTTTAAAGAATACTGAGAAGAATGTGATTAATGTTTGGCAAATAAGAATATCTCCTACCATAGCTTTCTTTTATCTCATATGGCAGATAATAGCTCCTCATTTAATTTTCTAGATCCGTCAAAATATGGTTATATCTGCCTAAGAAACCTTGAAAATTATTTCCCCCACATAAGTTATAAGTTCATTTGGGAATAGCCCTTTCTATATCCCATTTGCATTTTGTTCTTTAACTTTTAATTCTTTTTTTCTCTTTCTTGTATGCCCCTTGTAGCACTATTATCTTTAAAATCTCATTCAGTGAATGGAAGCTATATAGGGAGATGACTCAATGGATGTGACACAGAACTTAGAATTATGTGGTTTCCTGCATCACATATGCCTGAGCAATGGTCTGGGTTTCTCTGTCTCACTAATGACTGGGATGGAGGAGCATTGGGGTGTATGAAAAGGGTGTATGAAAGGGATGGGGGACCTAGGATGGAGGAGTGAATGTCTTGCAGACACCTAGACACCTATCATGGGGAGATGAAATGTTGTACATATGTGTCAACAACTGTACTGCAAATCATAAACTCCCCTTCCTACCCAATAAAGTATGAGCAAATGTTGAAAACAAACATTTTTTTTTAATTTTTGAAAGAAAACCGTATATCTATAATATGATGGTTTATTTGCTAACAATCTTTTTTCTCTGAAAACAAATTTATTTTTTGCCATAGAAATTAATAATTAATTGTTGGTGTACTGCACCAAAAAAAAAAAAAAAACCTCTGGGATGGGAGGGAGGAGGGTTCATGTCCTGGATCATGGTGGCAGCAGACCCAGTGGGGGGTCTCATTGTTATGTGGAAAACTGGGAAATGTTATGCATGTACAAACTATTGTATTTACTGTTGACTGTAAAACATTAATCCCCCAATAAAGAAATTTAAAAAATAGTAATTAATTATCTTACATATTATGTTTGGAATGTATTGGATTTGTGGAAGTGTACTTCCTTGACTTGGAACGCTGAGATATTTTTCTTCAACCAAACAGCTGTTTGAACATAAGCAGATCTCATATCTGAGGCTCAATTTTTCATCTGTAAAATAATGGGAAGACTCACTCAAAAGTACCATTCTGATGAAATTAGATTACATGTTTCCAGAATCTAACCCAGTGCATGGCCTAAGATTAATACATAATAATAGAATATTGAATTATATTGAGTCGAATTTTATATTTACATATTTATATAAATTTATTATCTATCTGTCCACTCATGAATCTGACCTCCTTGATTTGATTTTAGACTTTTCAGAGGCAAAAGCATAACCCACAGTATATCCACAATTTCTAGCAGACTATTGAGCTTATAGTAGGTACTCAGTAAACACCAGCTGAGGGAATAGATCAGTGGCATGTTTAGAGGGAAGAAGTTGATTATGCCCTACAGTCCATGACTGCTAGTGGATACTCAGTAAGAAAGGGGGTTTTCCCATTATATGCCAAATAGAAGAATGAAAGTATCTATTTCTAGGAAGTAGTAGCTTAGATTAATGCACTTAGTGATCTTCAAAGATGTTCTAAGCAGTCTTTTTTTAAAATTCTTTTAAAAAAATTTTTTATTATCTTTATTTATTGGATAGAGGCAGGCAAAATTGAGAAGGAAAGGGGTGATGAATAGGGAGGGAGAGAGAGAGATACATATCTGCAACCTTACTTTATCATTTGTGAAGCTTTCCCTCTGTAGGTGGGGACCAGGGGCTCGAACTAGCATCTTTGAGCACTGTGACATGTGCACTCAACTAGGTGCACCACCACTTGAATCCCTAAGCACAAGTATTAAAAAAGCTAAGTGGTGGTGCACTGGGTAGTGTGCACACGCTACCATGCACTGGGATCCAAGTTCAAGTTGCCAGTCGCCACTCATGTTTGTGGGGAACTTCATGAACACTGAAGCTGTGTTTCAGGTGTCTCTCTTTCTATCCCTGTCTCCCTCCCTATTTCTCTCTTCCATCTCATTCTCTGTCTATATAAAAATGTCTGAAAAAAAAAAAAAGAACAGTAAGTAATGAATGTAACTATAAGTAGTCCTGAAAAATAAGACTGAATGTCAGGCCTAGCATGAAGACAATGCAATCAGAGTCGAAATCCCTCAAGCCTTCACTCCCTTCTCACTGGGTGGACTATTTCAGAGTAATTAGCTCCTAAACAGTCTCATGTAATAAATGAGCAGAACAGCAGACACTGAGAGTGATTTATTATTCATCATGAATAGCAAGTGAATGAAATAATTTAACAGCCACTAATCTCTAAAAAGGACCCACTCATTTTTAATCATTTCATGTGACATGTGATCACTCATTCACATACATACCCTTGAGCATATCATGCTGCAAAGAAGTCCTAACAGGCAGCAGAATATTGCTATTTATGCACTTCTGTGTCAATCAAGAGTGTATCATTAGGTGAATAGTACAGTCTGTGGAAGGAATTGGGACCATGTTTTGTGCAGTTTGACACAATCCAAACTCATGTCACTTTTTGCATCCCACAAGTATAGAGAGAACCCACAAATGCTAATATGACACAGTGATAATTACATAACTCACAGGTCTGAGACTAGGGTTAGAAATGGCAACCATGATGACAGATATAGATTGTGGTGGGTTTGTCATATGAAAGAGAACACTAAGGGATGGTTACCTGGTGATAATCTTTGATTGTCAGAAGGTGAATTCTAACGGAATCATTTTCTATTCTAGTTTTAATAGTGCTTGTGAATATTGTGCTGTTTATTTTCTTGAGTCACTGGGGAATATAGAATCAGAATTTAATACTGTTTTTTTTATAGAACTTTTAAAATTCAGCTTTACTGTTGCCATATATAAATATATAGGTGTTATAAAATCAGAGTCACACACCCTGAGTGCCAAGAAAAATAAAGTTGTATAGGAGGCCAGTTATATTGGTCAGCTAATCTACTTTGGCTCTTATACAAAATTTAGTAGTGATGGTTATGAACATTGCCCACTATTTTTTGAGTGCCTACCATATGTTAGACACTGTCAACGCCATTATTATTTAATTCTCACCATTACCTTGTGGGGTGGGGCATGTTACTCCAGTTTGTACATAAAGAGATGTACTAAATCAACTTTTGCTTATATCAGTGTCCACAAAACAAAGAAAAAAATTCTGTAGTGTTTCATAAAGCTTATTTTGAAAATAATCAGTTTAAGATCATCCCACATTAAAAAGAAAAAAAAAACACCTTTGCATTTTGATATAAGGTTAATGGAAGTATTATTATTTTAGTGAAGATACGGTATATTATAATTTCTACCATTATGCTATTGATACTTATAGTGGTTTCCTATTTCTGGCATTACTTCTAAGAAAAGGATGTATGTGTCTTTTGTGCTGAGGCTTAGTGTCTGGATGTGCGGATGAGTCACCTGTGGGGAGAAACTTCTTTCTCTGCATGTTCTAGTTTAGCAGTTCTTGTGGATGTAGACTGAATGTCTGTGCTTCTAGACAACTCCACACTGAATCTGAAACTCCTGGTCCAATGGTTCAGAAGGGAGAAGATGCCAAGTGAGAGTCACCGAAACCAACCCATTTAATGAATCAGCCTTCATTTTGATTTTTAATTTAAGTCAGAAAAAAATTTTTTTAGTCTAGGCAATCCTTTTTTCCTGCACTATCCTTATATATTAGAGTAGAAGCAATTATTTGATTCTGATCAATCTTTAGAAATATTCACATTTCATTCAGATTTTCTGGTTGTTCATATTTGATTATTCCTGATAAGCTACATTAAAAAAAAAAACCTGTCCCCACCTGCAGGGGAGTCACTTCACAGGTGGTGAAGCAGGTCTGCAGGTGTCTATCTTTCTCTCCCCCTTGTTGTTTCCCCACTGCTCTCCATTTCTCTCTGTCCTATCCAATAACAATGACATCAATAATAACTACAACAGTAAAACCAGAAGGGCAACAAAAGGGAATAAATAAATAAATATTAAAAAAAGAAAAGAAAATCTGATTTTGAGGTATAGTAAAAGAGTGACCTGTATTCTTCCAGACCCCTAAGATGCAGACCCTTAATAATTTAATCCATTAATAAATAGAATAAATTAATTTGTATTCTAAAAGCACAGGCATTAGAAGAGACAGGGCATGAAGGATCATTCTGGTGACTTTTACTGAGCTATTTGATTTGTAGATTGACACAGTTGCACTGAGAATTGTAGTTAAAATGTTAGAAATTGCACTTTGTGTGAAAAGCACTAAACTATATGGCTTGAAAAGTTGGTTTTGTCTTTTTTTTTTTTTTTGCCTCCATGGTTATCACAGGAGTTCATTGTCTGCACTACGAATCCACTATTCCTGGAGGCCATTTTCTTGTTAATGTTATTGTTGGTATTGCTGTTGTTATTGTTGCATAGGATAGAGAGATACCAGAGAAGAGGGGAAGACAGAGTGGGAGAGAGAAATATAGACACCTGCAGTTCTGCTTCACTGCCTGTGAAGTGACCCTTCTGCAGGTGGGGAGGTGAAGCTAGGGGGCTCCAACCCAGGTTCTTACATTAAGTGTGCATAACCCAATGAACTACCTACCACCCAGCCTCCTTTGATTTTACCCTTGACTTGAAAATTTACCTTTAACATAACAATTTTTTATAACCGTTTAAAAATTTATTAGTGATTTAATAATGATTAACAAGATTGTAGGATAATGGATATAATTGCATACAGTTCCCACAAGCAGAGTTCCATGTTCCATCCCCTCCATTGGAATCTTCCCTATTCTTTATTCCTCTCTAAGAGTTTGAACCAAATATGTTTTTGGGTTACAAAAGGTGGAAGATCTGGCTTCTATAATTTCTTCTCCAGTGGACATGGATGTCGGCTGGTTGATCCATACCCCAGCCTTTTTCTTTTCTTTTTTTAAAAAATTATTTATTTATTTGTATATAACAGAATTACATGTTGACAGGGATTTGAATCCACACCATTCCCATCACCAGAGTTCTGAATCTTCACTCTCCCCACTGCAATTCACCATAGTTCCCCTAAGGTTGTAGAAATGGACCAACCATCATCTATCTCTACAACTATCTGTCCACATTTATACATAGTTGCCCCCCACACACACACACCCTGGGCTAGCTTCTCAGGCTGGAGAGAGATGACCAGGAACACATGGCTGAGCGGGAATGCAATCCAATGTTTATTGAGAAAATAATCTGCATTTATAATTTCCAGGAAGGAAGTGGCAGAGTGGAAAAAGGAAGTATGTAGGATCAGGGGGAAGAGTGGAAAAAGAGATAGAACCAGTAGGGATTAAACCAATGGGGATTAAACCAGGGCAGGTCTCAAAAAAACCCCCAATTATTATGTAAATAGACCACAGCTTAAGCAATGCAGGGGAACAGAAGCAGAATTAGCCAATGGAGAAATGATGACCAACACCCCCCTTTTTTTCTGATTCAATCCTCTCTCCCCTCCAAGCCACTAATGACAACATAACTACCTCCATATGTCCCTCTTCTTTTCCTTCTCTCTCTCTGGGTACTGATGGAGCTGGAGCTAAGAGCCTTCTTCATACTATCACTTCTCTTCTTCTGGGAGTATGGATCAAGGTTGTTTTGGGGGAGCAGAAGGTAGGAGTTATGGCTTCTGTAATTTCTTCTCTACTGAGCCTGTTTTTATCTCTCCTTAGTGGACTAGAGCTCTGGGGATACAAGGGTCCAGGACACAGTGATGAGGTCATCCGCCCAGAGAAGTTGGGATGGAGTCAAGGTAGCATCTGTAACTTGATATCTGGAAGGTGACATGACTTAAGTTGAGACAAAATGGTGAGTGAACAGAAACCAAAAAGCAGTATTAGAGTCAATTAGATTAGGGATTTTAGGGTAGAAGAAAGCTAGGAAATCCATTTTAGGCATGTTCCTGGAGACACACAGCTATGGTAGGTTTGCTTAAGTTTGGTAGCTAGCCTGAGGCTGAACAAGAATGTTCTCTGAGAATATGGTGTTAGAGTAGACAGAAAGATGGATTAAGGCAGGGAGTAGCTCCCTTTCCTAAAAAACAATTCTGTGCTAAAATTAACTATTTACCTCCATCCACCTACTCCAAGTATGATATGTTATTCCAGTTTGTACATAAAGATATTTATTAATTCAACTTTCGCTTATATCATTGTCAACAAAATGAAGGCCATAGGATATATATATATATATTTAGCACCAGAGCCTGTGTAACCTCTAAGTCTTTGTTGGTCTGAGTTTATAGCTCATGGTTACAGTTGGGAACATCACAGGTTGTACTTATTTCAGAAACAGTCTTTTTCGAGTGGCAGGGCAGGATACCTCCATCCTCCCTTCAGAGACTGGGGCTAACCCTACTGTCATTGCTTTATGGTGAGGATACGGTCCTGGGAGGGCCCACAAGATGCCACTCTTTATGGAAGTGACCAGTGGTGGTAGAGAAAGGGACCCTTTAGAGGTCTAGGCCCATCATATCTGTATGGGAATCCAAGGATTCCTTAACTAGGGCCCCACATGATGAGGTGCTGTGATATTGACCAAATGGGACATTATTGGGTGGGCCAGTCTCTTGCCCTTACCCAACTTCCGTAGTCCTCTCTTTATCTGATGATCTTAGATTTTCTCTCAGTTGCTTAGGCATTGTGTATCCTTTGAGCCCAGCCAGAGTTAGGTTTTTGGAATCTGTTGTTGTTTGGACCTTTCTGCTAAGCTGTTCAGCTAATCTAGTCTAGGTACAATCAATTACAGAATTTATGATGCCTTCTTTAGGTATTTCAACCATTATTGAGCACTTTGACTTTGAGTTATATAATTGTCCCTTGTTTATGGATACGTATATGCTTGTATCCAGTACCCTAAACCCTAGCCTAATCTGGTATCTGTTACTTACTTAAATGATGTGCCATAGGTAGTTCCATGTCATAACAAAATCTTAATATGTGTCAGAATGAGAAGCAAGAGTCATGGTAGGTAGCTTTTTCTTATCAGTGAAACTGACTGTACAGAAACGTATCTTGAGGTTCTTTAATTTGTTGTCTCTTTTAAAGTACTCTTATTGCTATACTTTATATCTGTTACCAAATGACCTGCATTTATCAAAAAGAAAAGTACTGTGTCGTTTCACTCATATGTGCAATATAAATAACTGAAATACATGAACTTGCTATTAAGAAAAATCAAACTGTGAACACGGAAGACTGTAAAAAGTATGGTGGTTATCCTTGGCGGGGGTGGGTGGGTAAAGTACTGTGGTGTTGGGTGTGGTGTGGAATTATAACTCTGTCTTATGATCTTGTAAACCATTCTTAAGTCACTAATAAAATTAATTAAAAACAAAGAAACCCACAGAACTCAGGACTCTAGTGTTTCTTCTTCACAAAAAGACTTGTGTGTTTTATAAATAGTCTTAACATTTTCCAAGAATCATGATTATTTCTGTGAGGAGAACTGATCTCATTAGACCCTAAATAAAGTCAAATGTCCAATGGGAGCCCAAGACCCACAGGGAGTAGCAGATTGTCAGCAAGGGTGGGTGGTCTAAAGTCTAGTCTGAGTTTTAATTGTGGTTCTTTACCTATCTGGCCATGAAACTTTGGAGAATTAACATCTCAATTACCATTTCTGAGCATATGTATCTTTGTTTTTCAAACCAGTGACAGTAAGCAATCCTCCTGCCGTTAGTACAAAGATAAATGCTAGCTTCTGGTGGGCTGGCAGTCCTGCATCTGATTAAATGCACATGTTTCTATCAGTAAGGACTTAGCATTGAACCCCTGATTCCCAAACTTGTACAAGGGGGCTGGCTGGGTGGGGTATGTCACAGGAGTGATAAAGCAAGTACTGCAGGTGTCCTCTGTCTCTCTCTGTTGTTTTCGTTGGGCTGGCTTCATGGGCGGGTAACAGACGACCCGGGACTCATGGCTGGGTTGTACGCAGTATCTCTTTATTCATGCAGGACGCAGCGCAATCTATACCAAGCTAAGCTAAACTAACTACTACAAACAATCTTGTCCTTATAAATATACTAGCCCAGTAAGGTGGGAACAGGATGTGACGCAGAGAGGGTGGAGAGAAAAGTGACTGGTGAAAATCAGGGTATGACAAGGAGAGGGGGTGGAGCAGGTAAGAATTCTACCACTGAACCACCAATGCCCTGGAGGGAGGGTGGTGCTTGTTAACAGAGGTTATGTAAATAGAATACAGTGTTATGTAAATAGAATGCAGGGGGGGATTAAACCAAATGAAACAGAAGGGATTTTTAAAAGCAGAATTAGAAGCATACCAACATCTCTCCAAATCTCCCCTTCCCCTCTCTCTGTCCTATCAAGTTAAAGAAAAAACAAATTCAATAAAATGTTGGTATGCATGAGACCCCTTCTGTTTCATTTGGTTTAAATCCCCCCTGCTTAACACTATTCTATTTACATAACCACTTCATTCTATTTACATAACCACTGTTAACAAGTTCCACCCTCCCTCCAGGGCATTTGTGGTTCAGTGATAGGATTCTCGCCTAATCTGCCCCCTCTTTGTCACACTCTGATTTTCACCAGTCACTTTTCTCTCCACCCTCTCTATGTCACATCCTGTTTCCACCCTACTTGGCAAGTATATATAAAGACAGCATTGTGAGTTTTACTCTACTTTGAGTTTAACTTAGCTCGTCTTAGATTGTGCTGCGTCCTGCATGAATAAAGAGATACTGCCTACAGCTCAACCATGAGTCCCTGGTCGTCTGTTACCCGCCCATGAAGCCAGCCCGGAGAAAACAACATAACCCGTCGAAAACAACAATAAAAGGAGAAATTGACTCACAGGAGTGGTGAATTAAATCTGCAGTCACTGAGCCCCATCAACAGCCCCAGTGATAATAAAAAAGATAAAAGGAAGGAAGAAAGAAAGTTAGAAAGAAAGAAAGATAGAGAGAGAGAAGAAGGAGGAGGAGGAGGAGAAGGAGAAGGAAAAGGAGAAAGAAGAGGGAGGAAGGAAGGGAACAAAAGAAGTAATAGTAACTTCCTTTGCCTCTTTCCATCTGGTCATTTCAGATAGAAGAAATGTGTGCAGCATTTTCTCTAGGCAGCCATGACTGATTTATGAGAGTGAGATACTGACACACCACATTAACAATGTTTAAACTACTGTTCTCACCCTCTGGTCATAAAAAAAAAAAAAAGTCTAGGAGAAGGAAATTGGAATTCAATCACACAATCTGGTTTGAAGTTAAAAACTTTGGCTCCCTCTGGCTGATTCCTTCTCCTGCCCTTTTTTCTCTTGCCTTGACTTCTAGTTTCTCCTCTCCTCCATCATTCTTCCTCCTTCTTTAAGTCTTTCTCCTCTTCCTTCTTCTTTTTCATCATCTTTTTTTTTTTTGTGGGGGGAGAAGAGATTAAAAATGAGATCTTTATATATTTAGATAAAAACATTGGGATGTAGGCTGGTGGTGGGAATGGCACGCAGGCACCTCTCACAGAAAGATAAGAAACAGCACCCATGTTATTACTGTCTTATCAATCACTACATTCCTAATAAAACAATGCATTTAAAATGTTGGTGAAACTGTTTACTTAAAACTACAATCTAGAAGGAAAGAAATAATCCCCTTCAGTCTCTAAACTGAAGGGGTCTGGAAAATTCAACTGATTTTTAAGAACATATTAGGAATGTATTCTTTCTACCTTTATTCACATATTATGCCCACATTCTGCTATTTCTCACAGCAGGCAAATCCTGGTCTCCTGGTACACAATAGAGCTTCATTCAAAAGCTTCTTTTAGATTTAAGAAAGACTTAAATATGAAAAGCCAATATTATAGAATATTTTTTTTCCTTCTTAGAAACCTGTGAATAGCATTTTTATCAAAGGACTCAAGATACTTACTTCCCTTTAAAGAACTATGAAATCTTAGTTTTTTCAAGATTAGTGAGTTAGTAAACAAAATATCTTAATCTGATTTTGTTCTAGAATTTTTTCCCATGCATTTGCCTTATTTTCTCCTTTAGCAAATCTGAGTGATTGCAAAAACTAATTTTAACCTCACTTTTTGCTTACAAACTTTTAATTTGAGGATTCAAAGTACTTGTTGAATATGTAGACCATTTGTGGAAATAAGATAGGATTAGTAAGTGAAAGAGTTTAAGTGCTTAAGATTTGGTTTCCTGAGGCTTTGAAAGGTAGTCAGAGTGAAAATCTGATTGCTGTCTTTATTTCTTTAACTTGACAATGAAACCACATTGCCTCTTGCTGAAAACTATAACATGCTGAACCATTCAATAGGAAGGGGAATGAAATTTCATAGGCAAAGACTAAGATAAGAATGATAATATTACTCCATCTAGTTCAAAAAATCTACCAAAGCCCTGATGGATTTTTGAAGCTTTTATTCTCCCATAGCACCTGACATGATCTTACACTTCTAATGGCCTTGCATATTTCCAATTTCTCACTTTCAAGGTCACAAACCAAACTGGAGACCTTCTTTCACGTGACTAGGAAAAAGTCACTTTCTCTCTTTGAAGCTGAAGAAGGTTCTGCTGTCTGGTGGCACAGAAAATCCAAACAGGGCCATAGTAGCTTTTGCAGAAAAGGGAAAAAGCTTACTGCTGTTGGGACCTGCAATGGAGACTGGTGCTGTGACTAAATCCAGGTCCCTTTCCTATGTTTTCAGGGCACATTTGTACTGGTTGAAGTGGAGGTGAGGCCTTCTAGCAAGCAGATTTCAGGAATAGATGGCAAGGGTTCCCTGACCTTCAGATCTTCCTGCCTTCTGGTTCTAAGCCTTCTATAACTTCTTTTAGAATGAAGCACTCAAAAGCTCTTCATTTATGTTTCCTTATTTTCAAAGGCTAAGTGGACATGAATGAGGTGGGAATGTGAATCCCTGGTCACTGTCTCTTATTTCCCAAATTCAGCTTCCAAATAAGCTCTGCTGACAGTGCACCAAAAAGACTGAGATTCAACACCATCTATCAATGGCAGCTCCCCTCCTAGTGCCATGTCTGACAGCCTGTTCTCTGGAGACAACATTTTCATTCTTGTAGCTTGTCTGTCTAGTGCTACCCCTTGCTTTGAAGCTATTGATATGTATTTCTCTGGGCAAATTATCCACTGCACAGGACAAATTTCTGTATCTTCATATTTTCCTTTCTGATGAGCTTTTGGTATTCTCCCTAGTTCTTGGATAAGACTAGACTTTGTTGTTTTTCTGTCTTTTTAAAAAATTCATATTATTTTAATGAGAGAGAGAGAAGAAAAGAAGCAGGAAGAGAGAGGCCAGAACACTGCTCAGTTCTGGTTTATGGTGGTGACAAGGATTGAACCTGAGATCTCAGAGCCTCAGGTATGAAAGTCTTTTGCATAACTAGGGCTATCTCTTGGGGAATGGGATTCTGCCAGGCATAGCTTTCAAACCCATCTACTTGTGTGAATTAATGTTCTCTTGGAGAGTTTTAGCTTCCTTCCTTCCTTCCTTCTTTCTTTCCTTCCTTCCTTCCTTCCTTCCTTCCTTCCTTCCTCTTTCTTTCTTTCTTTCTTTCTTTCTTTCTTTCTTTCTTTCTTTCTTTCTTTCTTTCTCTCCTTCCTTATCTCTATGCAGTAATTTTGTCCTCTAGGTCTTTCTCTATCTGGTCAGATCTACAAGAGAAGGAAAACCCCTTTTCTTCAGAATCATTAATTAATTTGTTATTTCTACAACTTCTATAGTTTCTCTCTAGAAAAAATTACTTATGGAACCAGGCAGTGGCGTACCTGGCTAAGCTCACAAATTACAGTATGCAAGGACCCAGGTTCAAGCTCTGGTCCCCAACTGCAGGAGGAAAGCCTGACAAGCAATGAAGTGGAGCTGCAGGAGTCTCTGTCTCTGTCCATCTCTGTCTTCCCCCTTCCCTCAGTTTTCTGCCATCCACCATCAGATCTCAGAATCTACATTTTGATTGCTAGCAATCAGACTATAAAATAATCTTGAAGCTTCTCCTACACAAATGTTGAAGGACTAAAACTACTTCTAGCGTTGGTAGTTCCCGACATTACCGTCACAATCCTGATTTTTGTAGCACTTGATTTTGACTGCTACTTAATACTTTATTTCTCCAGTCTTATTTGGCAAATCGAGTTAATTAATAGCTTTATCTTCATAGTGTTGTAAAGCCTTTTCTTCTCAGGCTTTATTAAGAGACCAATTGAGAGAAGAGCAAAGAAAAAGTCTGCTGTAGACACAGGGAAATATAAAGGATGATGACATTACTTTGAAGATGTTAAGTGGTCTTTTTTTCCTTCAGTTTTTATTTTTTCCCCAAATAGCAATCAGCTTTCAATGGATAAGTAAGAAAACAGTAAGTAGTACCAGAGACCCTTCTATTTCGGCCAGATTTCTTTTCTAGGCTTAAGATAATGTTTTCAAATAATTCAGATTGCTTTGCATATCGCCTCAAAGTATTTCCTCCTTTCAAATAAGGTGGTCATTATAAGAGATATTTAGGTAAACAGCAGCTGTGCCCCTACTCCACCTCCTCTCCCCCTCCCTCCACCCCACTGCCTTCTTTTCTAAGACAATCTTCTCAGATAAGCATAGGGCCCCAGATAGGCCAAGAGGTCAATATAGGAAAGAGAAAGAGAGAGAAAGAGACAGGAAGCCAACTTTAATTTTTAAGCTAACTTAAAAGTCTTTAGAATGTTATACAAAACAAAAGGAAATGGAAAAATCAACTTGGGCAAAGATAAACAGGAATATTTTCATTTGGAGAGTAGTTCATGTTTCTAGGGTGACAAAGCTGATTATGAATTAATTATTCAATATATTTCTAAGATATTTCTCTATTTTTTATTGTAAAAAAACTACTCAGTTTCTCTTAATGAGATTATGTCTTATATTTGATTTTTGGAAAAAATGAAGATTGCATTATTTTTTGGGAAAAAAATTGACTAGGAATTCCATAGCTCTGCTTTTGTTATTCCTCTATGTCTTTTCTGAATAACTCTGGTTGAACCGTTGCCATTTACCACACCACAATTTTGAGAACAGCCTGATGGGGTGGAAAACATGAAAAATGTGCCTTCTGGTGATCAACCCTATAATTTGCTCTGTAGCAACAAAGCTCTAAACTTTGCTGTTCATCTTTCTCATTAACAAGGGCAGACAAGCTTGGTTTGTTATGACACTTTTGTGCAGTGCAGCTGCATCTTCAGTTAGCATAAAGGAAATGTTCTTCGACATTTCACGTGAGCTTTGAGGCTTAGACTATTTCCCTATCTCAAGGGATAAATGTAAGATGCATCTGACCAGTGAAATAAAGACAAATGTACTATGAGCTTTATTAGTGGTACCAACCTGGTCCTCATCTTCGGAATCATATTTGTTGCAATGTTCTTAATAATTCTCTCTCTCCCTCCCTTCCCCCACCTCTTTTTCTTTTTGCTCAATGCATAGAGACTCTTTCTAGAAGAAAGCTACATCTTAAAACAGAACTCGGCAGCTCCCTTCTTCATATCTGATCTGATGGCAAAAACAGGAACCCTAGGAAACATCACTCTTTAACTTAGTTTTACTAATATTTACGAAGAATCACTGCCTAGCTGCAAAGTAGGACAGAAGTTGACCCTTTCAGTATCATATCAGTCTTACTTATGGGGACATCCAGAGATTATTTCTGGGAAGTTTACCTTTGTTTGATTGTATCTAATTATTGATTATGAGTAGACTTCTTGAGAAGCTAAAGGCTTGTTGGTAGATTTTTATCTGCTGGAGATGCACATGGTTGCTGCCTGGTGGAGGAGATAACCTCAGAGGTTATGGTTTTATTGAGATACATGAGTTCCTAACCAGCTCTGGATCTAAGCCCATATTATTCAAACCCAGGCCTATACAACTCGTATTCTACTTTGAACCATCTTAGCTGCCCAGCTGGCTCTTTTATTAATGAATTGAATAAATCTTCAGCACATGCTTATTTTATATTTGTATGGATGATGTTTTATAACTCTTGAAAAATTATGCTTTGCCATGTGTCACTCAAGACACATATAATATATCTTTCTGTGATAGTTTTTTGCTGGGAAGTAATCAGCCAGGGAAACAACCACTAATTAGTTCAGACAAATGAAAACTTCATATAAATCTATTTTAATACCCTGCACCACTTCAAGGACAGACCAAGTCTTATTATTTAAACTATTGATTTTCTAACAATATGTTAAGCTATTGTCTTGGGTTCAACATGACAGACGGCGATTCCTTAAGGCAGGATACCCTTAGTTGTGCAATTAGCAAAGCAGAATGAAGCAATCACCTTTATTCAGTGAGATGTTCAAAAGAATCTTGATTCCCATGACTTTCATGAGAAACATACAATTTTCTTTAATTTCCTCGGCATCCACTTTGTCCATAACTGGAATGGAGTTCTTTTCTTCAAACAAATACATGGCCATGCCTTTCTGCTTCAACTATTAGCTACAGAGTCTTATACTGCCTTTAGAAAAAGCATTGTAGTTTTTTGTAACACCCCATGCAATTATAGTTTGTGTGTGTGATACAAAGTGAATCACTATTTCATATATCAAGACAATGTAAAACAGCTACAGTGAAAAAGGTTATTTATTACTACATCCCCCAACTTGTGATCTCCTTCTTCTCCCTAGAGGTGGCCAATCTTTTACTCTTTGTTCTCCAGATTTTGATTTGGAAAAAAAAAATAGCAACTATTGATATAGCCTCATGTTTTTTTTACTCTACACATGAAGTAGCAAGCTTGACACACTGATAGGCCTCCTGGCTTTATCACTTTGGGTGAATACAGTGATGAACTTTCCATATCACTATACAAAAATGTTTTCTCATTTCTAAAATAGTGAGCTCGTCAAGTGTAGAAATAGCTACACTAATATTTGCATCCTGGGGCTAGGTGGTAGCGCACCTGGTTGAGTGCACATGTTACAATGTACAAGACCCAGGCTCAAGACCCTAATCCCCACCTGAAGGGGAAATGCTTCACAAGTGATGAAGCAGTGCTGCAGGTGTCTCTCTCCCTCTCAATCTCACCCCCCTCTCAATTTCTGGCTGTGCCTATCAAATAAAATAAAGATAATAAAATAAAAAAAATATTTGCATCCCAAGTGAACTTGTAAAGAGTTCAACTAATTCAAGTCACTAGACATTTAATGTACCAGTCTGTGCACTAGGGGCACAAAATAGAACAAGACATAAACCCCCTTCCTTAAGAAAACCACATTCTACTAATAGCTATCAAAACATAGCCAAAATACAATATGGTTAGCACTATAATAGAAGCAGTTCTTAAATGTCATGCAAAGACAATTTAGGGAGTGATTAATTTTGCCTTGGGGGTGTGGGAAAGGAGCCAATCTAAAGCCACAAAAACATGGTGATATTTGAGCAGGATCTTGAAATAGAAATACAAAATCATTTTTTTTTTAATCTGCATGACTGACTGAGTTCTTGAATTTTGTAAGAAAGAATTTGGCTGTGGTTGTCCTTTCTATAGTTCTCACCTACTACTCTGCCCCAGGGTAGAAAGACAAATAATTTTTCACTCTACTCGGTGTTTATGTCTTTCAAGTGTTTGTAGATTGTTCCATACTTCATCATCGTTTTGCCAAGCAAATCTAATTCTGAGCCTTTCATTCCTTTCCTGCACCAGCTACTTTTCTTGAACCAATCACATGTCACCTCTTCCCTGCTTTCCAGCTCACATGACATCATTTCGATTTATGAAAACAGATGTTCAGAAACAGCCCTTTTCCAAATTCAAGTATAAACAACTCTACCGTCTAAAGTTCCCCACCTTTCCAACAGCTTCTGCCAGTTCAGTTAATTTGCACATTCTCATTCCCAGTCTATTTATCCCAATGTAATAGTTTAGTCATTGAAGGCTCAAGCTAAATAAGAGCTCTTCAAATGCCAATCCTGAGAATTCCTCCCAGTATGAATTGCAAGCTATTTATTTTCATTTTGTTTGCAGGCTTTTCAATCTTTCAGCTGACTTTTCAACCATGAGATAGTGTCCATATAGATGTCAATTTTTATTAAGCTCCTAAGTAATTTTAAACTTGCTACAAGATATTTATCTGAACTCCTTATATATCTGCTACTCTGTTCTCCCAAGTCACTTCTACGTGTGATTCTCTAGAAATGACCTATCAAGTAGGATGAAGCTCTTTGCTCAAGCTATGTATTTTATTCTACTTCTTTTTCTGATCCAGGTGTGTGCTTAGAATTTTGACTGGCCTAATGAGACACTGCTATTGTTTTGTTATTACTGTTTGTTTTTCCTCCAGTCCTGGGGAACTCTGTGGAACATAAAATCTTTCAAAGTCTTTTTTTCCCAAGATTTTCACCAAGCTGGAAGTTGGCTGGATTTCTGCTATTATTCTCAGTTCAGAACAATCAGCGGAGAGCCTCAAGTACAGAGATATAGCACATTGTCTTCTTGTAGTGCCAGCTTCGATTTACGAATGAGAAAATCTTTACAAGCAAATAGGGCTCGAGGTTGATCCATCCTACACAAGTCTGTCAGTTCTGCCCTTAAATGTATACGTTTTTCTGATAGTTTCAAGCAGCATTAAACTAGCACATTGTTAGATTATAATGCTTAATTCTCAGTGGTCTCAACTTCTTTTCTCTGCTTTATTTTTCTACAAAATATTAACCCCACCTAATATACTGTGTGAGTCACCTAACGCTTATTCATGTTTATTTCTGACTTGAATAGCAACTCCATGAAGGAGTCAATTTTCTGACTATTTAGATATATTTACACTCTCCTGAACGTGCCTTACACTTAGCACATTATATATGTTGACTGAATGAATAAATATATAGTACAGAGATTACATTTCAGCTTAATTACTTTATTTAGTTATTTTTTAGGTTTCTGGTGTACTGCCTTTTCTTTCAACATCTCTTAAACCATGTTGAATTCTTTCTATATGACTCACCCCTTTCGGAAATTTTGCTGGTGGTCATGTGCAGTTCAACTTCCCTCGCTTCTCAGTATAAAATTTCTGTCAATTAGTCTTTGAGAATAGCAACCTTTTCACAGGAGGCTACCCCACATAGCAAAAGAATATGTTGATAGATATCATCACTAACTGGTTCTTACTACTACTAATACTACTGTTACAATTATCAACATTATTTTCGCAATGTCGTATCACCTTCCTTTGATTCAGTTCTTGATCCCTGCAGCAAGCTCCATCCAAATATAGACCTCCATTTCAGCTACTTCAATTTGGGATTACATTTTTCCATCCATCCATCCATCCATCCATCCATCCATCCATCCATCCATCCATCCATCCAGTATTTACTAAGTTCAGTTAATACCAATCACAATGTTATTTACAAGCAGCATAGAGACAGATGTATATTAGTGTCCTCACCTTCAAAGTCCACAGCTCATGGTATATCTTCATTTACTTGTCATATAATTTAGCTACCATTGAGTGACCATGAACTGTGCCTCAGGCTCAATTTCAAGGACTAGTGGCACATAAAAAAAACAAACAAACAAGTAGGGCACCAAAATAAAAACCCTGGGGTGAGGGTAAGGATGGACATTCGGCTTCCTTGGGCGCTGGGGGGGTGGGTGGGGTGAGTGGGATGGGGCACAGTTTTTTGGTGGTGGGAATGGTGTGTACATTCCTATTAATTTGTAGTCATATAAATTACTATTTAATTAATATGAGAGGGGAAAATTGATTGTGTTTCTCAAACTTTTTAAAGCACAGACGGAATCTTTTTAATATGTAGGCTGAGTCTTTGATATGTTGACTCTCTCAAAAGCCTAGACCAGGGAGAACAGAAGCAACCAGTGTCACAGCTATATATATACAAGATGTTGGGTACTATACAGCAAACCCTAACAAAGGGACTTTTCGAAGTTAACCCAATTACCAAATAATGTGATGATAACAATAACTATCTGTTGCCTTCTTGAACCCTAAGACAGCAAGAACCTCACATTTCCACTATAGAGCCTATATTTCCCCCAGTTCTGGAACCTTAGGGTGGGGCGCTCTTTCCTGCATGCTTCTCTCAATTCATACCAAATAATATTGTATCCATGGATCCCAACCTAATAAATGCAACGAGTGCCACCTCAGCATGTTTCACTTCAGACTGTGTCTGGAGAATTCAGGTGTGGAATGACAATCCTTCAGCTTCATTACTTGAATGAGACCTTTCCTTTCATAGTATTCTCTAATCCCATTCCAGGAGGTTTGCTTCCTAACAAAGTCCCAAATCCTATATATAGACCAGGTCCCATGAGATAGAGCATATGTTCACACATATCCAGAAATTAGGGCAAAATATATACCTGAAAGCAAAAGTACACAATAGTCTGCAGTGAGTACCCCCCCACCACCAACATTTCATCTGCACTACTCCAGCCTTTAGGTCCATAATTGTTCAACAATTTGTTTGGCTTTGTATGTTAACTCTCTTTTCAGCCACCAAGTTTCAGATGCCAGCATGATGCCGACCAGACTTCCCTGGACAAAGGACCCCACCAATGTATCCATGAGCTCCACTTCCCCAGAGCCCCACCCTACTAGGGAAAGAGAGAGGCAGGCTGGGAGTATGGATCGACCAGTCAATGCCCATGTTCAGCGGGGAAGCAATTACAGAAGCTAGACCTTCCACCTTCTGCAACCCACAATGACCTTGGGTCCATACTCCCCGAGGGATAAAGAATAGGAAAGCTATCAGGGGAGGGGATGGGATACGTAGATCTGGTGGTGTTAATTGTGTGGAGTTGTACCCCTCCTATCCTATGGTTTTGTTAATGTCTCCTTTTTAAAATAAATAAATAAATTTTAAAAAAGAAAAAAGTAGAAGAGGCTTTACGTTCTAGTAGAGGTGTTGCTGAGGAGTTATTCTGATGCAGTCTCCGCCCCCAGGTTTTACTACGCCCCGCGAAATCCTAGAGTGCCCCCTTCAACCAATCCTGGCCCTACATGGCACCCCTGGTTGTCACCCTATAAAAAGCCCCCTCACCACCCCCCTCTCTCTGGGCTCTCAGCTCTCCCTCTCTGAGGTCTCGCTCCCTGCTCTCCCCCCCCCCGTGGTCAGGTAGTGGGGACGGCCATTGCCGGCTGACTCCACGTGGTCTGAACCAAACCCCCCCATCCTATAATAAAGATCTGTGTACCCCTTTGCTCTGGACGTCTGCTCTCTTCTCCACGGTGCAGCCCGACACCAGACCGCCACAACAACAAGAGGGAAAAAGGAGTCAACAAGGTAAATACATCCTCTGGGCTTTTAGAGTGCTAAGGGCTATGGACAAAGTGAGGTGATCAAGAGTGCTCAATGTGTGTGTTCTTGTGCTTTCAAGGGTTTTGCAATTCTAAGGAGTGTGGTTAGGGTTGAATTTCCTGGGAATGTGGCATTTGGGTAAAGACTCGAAGTGGGGAGGGATAAACCACTTGAATATATGGGGTAACAGTAGGATCATGAAAAGCTATAAAGTAGAGCAAGAAGTGATATTCAAGGAAAGTGTTCAGTAGAGTGTCAGCAACAGAGCCCAGAATCAATTTATTTTATTTTATTTTATTTGTGATTAACGGTAGGTTGCAAGATTGTAAGATTACAGGGTATACATCCACGCTGCACCCATCACCAAATTTCTATGTCTCCATTCTCCCAGCTCCCAATGATAATCACTATAGCTCTCACAAAGTCTTAGAAACAGTCTATTCACTTCTGTTTTTTTCTTTCTTCCTTTTTTTTTTTTTGCAAGTTCATGTGTATCAGTAATCTAGATTGCACCTATGAGTAGAACTAACTAGTAGTTGTCTTTTATTCTTATTTCAATATGCTTAGTCACCCCCGGTTCACTCCATTTTGTCCCAAGGGACACAGAATTATTTTTTTCTACAAAGCAGTTTATATGCATGGAGTTTATATCCCATAATTTCTTTAGTCAGTCAATGGACATTTAGGCTGCTTCCACTCTGACTATTTTGAATATTGCAGCTATCAGCATAGTGTACATATGTCTCTAGGAATTAGTGTTTGTTTGTTTTCTGGGTAACTACTTAAGTGTGGCACTGCTGGATCATTGTCAGGCCTTAAATCCCACCCCCTCTCCCCTCTGCTCCATGCTCCATTGCTCACACTATGGTCTAGTTATATAATCATTGTTTTGCCTGAAAGATCCCCACCACATTATCCCCTCAGTGTATTGCTAATTCAGTTAAAACCATCACAACAGTTGTAAAGGACACTTATACCTTCCCAGCATGCTTTGTTTTATCCACCCCCTTTCCTAGCCAATCTCATTCCTGACTTGCCACTTCTGTTTTTACCCTATAAAGCCTGCTGCTGTTCCTCGTTTCACTTCTTTTCTCTTCCGCATCCCGACCTGGAGAAGACCTGAAGAAGGGCTGGTGTGCATAGCAGGAAGCAGCCATTTTGCTAGCTCTACATGGCCTAAACTTACTGTGCTCACACTTGACTCTGGGGCATCCGCATCAATAAAGAATTGTATTACCTTGCCGCCACAAGTTCCTTGTCTCTCTCTCTGGCGAAGCTAGCCCAGAAGATCATAAGGTAATTTAATTTTTATTTGTGTAAGGATTCTCCAAACAGTCTTCCAAAGGGGATGTTCTAGTTTGCATTTCCACCAGCAGTGTAGCAGAGTCCCTTTTTCTATACAACCTCTCCAACACCTGTCATGTCCTGGTTTTGATGGAAGATATTCTTATAGGTGTGAGATGGAATCTCAGTGTAGTTTTAATTTGCATTTATCTTTTTAAAATTGTTTATTATCTTTATTTATTGGATAAAGACAGCCAGAAATCAAGAGGGTGATAGGGAGAAAGACAGAGAGATGCCTGCAGCACTTCTTCACCACTCGCAATGCTTTCTCCCTGCAGGTGGTGACCAGGGGCTCAAACCCTGGTCCTTGTGCATTGTAATACTGCTCTCAACCAGAAGCACCACCACCCAGCCTGCATTCCTCTAATGATAAGTGAAGTGAAGTGTTTCTTCATATGTCTGTGGATCATATTTATCAGAATCAATTTCTTGACTTGTTTCCAGCTTGTGGAGTGGGAGCTGGGTATGAATCATATGGCCTGGTCCTGATGGAAGACCCTGAGCAGTCAGCACAATTTGACGGAAGACTTTAATTTTAAACCTGGTGTTTTTCTGCTCCTCTCAAACTGATGCTTCTCTCTTGCTCCTGGATACTTTGAATAATAATCTCTACTTTTGGGGAAGGGATTCTGGGTTAAGTAGTTTGTAGGGATTTCTATGAATTCTATATTCTGACTCCTGTCCATTTTTTCTCTTAAATTTAAATACTATCTAATGACTGTATACTGAGTCATCTATGCCTCTATTAAAAGTTTTCTCTCAGGGGCAGGCAGTAGCACAGCATAGGCAGTAGCACGGTGAATTGAGGACAATGGCTCGATGACACCCCCCTTTCCTACCTGTGGGGGTCACTTCAAGCGAGGTGAAGTAGGTCTGCAGGTGTCTATCTTTCTCTCCCCCCACTCTACCTTCCTTCCTCTCTCGATTTCTCTCTGTCCTATCCAACAACAACAACAATGACAATAATTACAAGGGCAACAAAAATGGGAAAAAGTGGCCTCCATGAGCAGTGGATTCATAGTGCAGGCACCAAGCCCTAGCGATAATCTTGGAGGCCAAAAGAAAAAAATCTCTCTCTTTCTCTCAAATATACATGTTTAATTTAAATAGAAGAGCCTATGTACATGAATGAAACTAAACCACATTTCCCACATACAAAAGCAGACTCCAGATGGATCAAAGACCTCAGTATTAGACAAGAAACTATCAAATACTTAGAGAAAAATATTGTTGGAACATTTTTCCATCTAAATTTTATAGAAATCTACAATAATGCAAATCTAATTACAAGGAAGACTAAAACAAAAATAAACCAATAGGACTACATCAAATTGAAAAGCTTCTGCATAGCATAATAAACCACCATCCAAACAAATATATAAATATTGTTAGAGATTTAAAGAAGCAAGTGTCTGTGCGGTGGTACACGTGGTTAAACACACGCAGCAGCTGTCTTTTTCTTCCTGCCCTTGATCCCAGAGTCCTCTTAGCATAGAGACTGAGGGTTCTCTGCCTCTTCTTTATACCCACAGGTTTATGGGCTTTCATAGCTCGGGGAGCAGGATACTGTATTCATAGTTTAGCTAACTGTGACAGGAAAGCATGATAGCATAGCAGTTCAGGGCATAAGAAAGAGAGATAGAAATGAGTAGGGATCTTAAGATCTTGGCTGCATTCTCTATTGCCCAAAGTTTAGACACTTTTTATTACCCCATTGATTGAACTGCTTAGCTTATTTCTTTATTTCTTCCTTCCTTCCTTTCTTTCTTTCTTTCTTTCTTTCTTTCTCTCTTCCTTTATAGAAAGACTGAGAGGTAGAGAAGCAGATAGAAAGAAGAAGAGATCACAGATCCTCCAATGCAGATTTCACTCATTCCCTGGTTTTGCATCCGTACAATTCCCAAGGTACTGAGAGTTGGAGACTTTCTTCCCACTATAGACATGGTTTGTCTGGGAACAAGATGTAGAGCATTGGGTGATTTGTTTGCTAGTAACACTTAACAACCTGTTTCCAGTTATCATCTCCCTTTTGTCTCAGGGGTTCTTTATTTTAATCGTCTTTCTATCTAATGGAAGGATTCTGCTGTCACCAGGAGTCAGAATGAACACTCCACTCACATGAAAAATGAAATTGCCTTCTAGTCCTCTGATTGTCATTCCATCAGTCAAAGTAGCAAAAAGTAGATAAGAAGAAAAGAAGAAGAAGGTAGGAGGAAAGTGAAAAGGGGAAAGATATTTCTTTGCTACTTGGTCAGTAGGCCTGAATTTCCAGGGAACAGTCCATCTATGTTGAACAGCTTATGAAATGCAGACAGTTCTCGGGGATACTACTTATCTAATGAATGGTAAATCTGGTCTAATGAGAAGAAAAAGCTTAACTGTCTGCAGTTCTTCCATCTTGTGTTTACAGTATTATATAGACTTGGGTTTATCGTTTTCTTTTTTAGAAGTTCTAGGCCATTTTTCCTAACACTTGAAATAAGGTTATTTTTCTTTTTGAAAATAAAACCAGTTTAATCCCTATGTTTAGCCAAGATTCAGGCTGAAACAATTAACCTAATATTAGCTTTATATTCACACTGATTTTTTTTTTCTAGTTTAAACCATCTGTTTTCAAAAAAAGAAATAACCATAGTTAAATCTTAAGCCTTTTAAGTGAGGCCATTGGATTGATTTGATTGGAAGGGATTTTATGGTCAATAGCCATAATTTTAGTGACATTTCATTCTATTTTAACATGTTGTCAAATATACATTATAATCTATCTATCTTCTTTTATCTATTAAAGCAGTCACCACCCTAGCAGGACCTTAATACATGTTATTTTATATTTACTATTAGCAGCTTATTATAGTGCAATTTATTGTAGTAAAATGTTTAAATGCTCAGTTATAATTTGATGGCATAGCATATTAAATCTTCTTTGAAAGCTCTTCTAGATTAAGAACTAAATCATTTCCCACTATGTCTCTTTCCAAGAAATACATCATGTTACAGGAAGCTGTCACTCTCATTGCTATTCCCACATTCCATTTCCCTCTTGTTAATTTCAATGAAATAATATGTTATTATTATAGATCAGGTAGTATATACATCATATATTAATAATAATTTTTTTTCTAACTTGTTTGACTCAAGTTAGCATTTTTGTGATTTATTTATTAGAACACTAGTAGTTTATTTTTCCAATTTGCTCAATAATTAAATTGATAGTATTTGATTGTGTAGATAAAGGTGATACTTATGCATATACATTCTTCAGTTTGTGAATAATTTTTAGACTTTTTCAGTTTTAGGCTATGGATAAAGCTTCTATACACAATATTAAAAAAAATAGAGAAAACAAAAAAAACCAGGTACACATTAAACTATCTTGGCTGTATAACAAACAGTGAAATTACTGAGTCATAGGGCATACTTAACTATTTCAGAAAAACTGTCAAATCATTTGTTTAAGTTGTACTGTTTCACATTTCCATACAATGTAAAAATGTTCCAGATGCTCTCCATCCTTGCCAACTTTTGGTATTGGCAATGATTTTTAACTGCAGCTATTCTAGTATAACAATGTTTATCTTGATGTATTTGAGAGTATATATCAGTTACTAAAACTAAAGATAGAGCTAAGCATCAAAGAAGAACCCAAGGGAATGAGCATTCTGTTTGGAGAGGAAAAGATTTCACATTTGAATATACTTAATCACTATGTAAAGAGTTATTTCATAACACAACTTACTATTTTTCCATTTTACCCTGAATAGTACAAAATAAAGAAATGGAAGAACAGTTTAAGACTTTCCAAAAGAACTTAACAGTTGATGTGAGAAACAATAGCTAATAAAAAAGGGGAAATTTAGGTCCAGCCACCTGCTTAAGTGTACATAGTATAGTGTGCAAGGACCTGGGTTTAAGCCCCTGGTCCCCACCTGCAGGGTGAAAGCTTCATGAATGTTAAAGCAGGGCTGCAGGTGTCTCTCTGTCTCCTCTATCTCCCCACCCCTCTCAATTTCTCTGTTTTTATTCAACAATAAATTAAAAAGATTTTTAAAAAGACAAAAAAATAATTAAAAAAGGAAAATTCTGGAGTCAGCGGTAGCACAGTGGGTTAAGCCCATGTGGCGCAAAGCCCAAGGACCGCCATAAGGATCCTAATTGGAACCCCTGGCTCCTCACCTGTAGGGGAGATGCTTCACAAGCCGTGAAGCCTGTCTGCAGGTGTATATCTTTATCTCTCCCTCTTTCTCTCCCCTCCTCGCTTCATTTCTCTCTGTGCTGTCTAACAAGGGCGACATCAAGAACAACAACAATAATAACTACAACAATAAAACAAAAAGGGTAACAAAAGGGAATATATAAAAAAAGGAAAATTCAACATTTTGATTACTTCAATTGTATGTTCTTAAAAAAATGTTTAACTTTCATCACTATTCTCTTTACTAATATATTAGTCAAGGATCTCTCCCACTCTTTTTTTCTCTTAACTCCTAAACATATTTTATGAATTATTTAAGGGAAAAGTTTCTGATTGGTACCAAAGGCATCCATCCTAATTTAAGAATAAAAAACTAGTTTATAATTTTATCTTTTGTAACAGGCAGGTTCTTTTTACATAAAGTAGAGGCTATACATGATCTGATTTTAGATATGACTGAACACTAATATTTTAATGTAAAATTGTTATAGTCTATCATATTTTAAATTTATTTTCTAATATAACCATATTGAGGATACAATAGAGAAATAGTTTTTTTGTTGTTTTGTTTTTTTAGTATAATTGACAAAAAAAAATCAGGTCTACTACATTTAGAGTATATAGTAGTCCTAAAGTACGTCCCTAATGCCTTTCCTCTTGACCCCCACTGTGTCTTGTGTATTTATGAAGTACATTTAACTTTCTTTTTCATTCAACTTAGTTTTAATGTATCACTCTTTGTATGCTAGATAATATAATTTTGATGATAGTGATTATATCCTGTTATCCATGCTTAGGGTCTGGTATGGTGTTTGTCATCATGACTAATAATATTTGTACAAAGACAGAATTGAGTAAGTAGAGAAAGATTGCTTTCAGTTCTCAAATTCAGTGAGTTAGCATGTCTACTTCTGGAGAGTTTAGTTAAGAGAGAAAGTTCAAGGAATATGAAGGGCAATTTTCTGCTTAGTATTGGACATGAACCATTGTGAGATGATACTAAAAATACTTTTGAGAATGGACACAAATATTTAAAAGTCAAAATAATTTAAACTACCAGGGCTGAGTGGTGCACGGTGCCCCTGGTTGAGCTACATGTTACCGTGCGAAAGGACCTGGGTTCGAGCCCCTGGCCCCCACCTGCAGGGGAAAAGCTTTGCAAGTGGTGAAGCAGGGCTACAGGTGTTTCTCTGTCTCCTCCTTCCCTCTCAATTTCTGACTGTTTCTATCCAATAAATAAAGATAATAAAAAATAAATCATTTAAACTACCTTTTAACTATGGGATGAAAAGCTTTCCAACTTTAATACTCCATTTCTCAACAGAAACTGTGCTATTTTCCCTCTTATCCAATCTACAGTGTACCCAGTCATTTGTCCCAAAAGTCAGTCATCTTCTCCATTTACATAGTTCAAACCCATTCAGTTTCTGTGAGCTATAGGAAATAGTTTCAAAAGCTTAATTTGTAAAGTCTTAGGAAGTTTCAAGAAATTCCTTATCTCTAAATATAAGAGAAATGAAACAAGATTTCAGACCCAATTTAAATTGCATTTCCTTTCAAAAAGTTATTTATTTGAGGCATAAAAGTAATTCACTGATATAGAGAAAATGATTTTTTCCAGATTTTTGACAGTGTTGTGGGTATGGGAAAAAAAAGTTTTGTAAAGTGATTCTCCTCCCAGCGTTTTTCATATCTGTGTATTTGGCAGGTACTGAACTCACTCTGTTGTATCTCAGAAAGGATCCACAGATAATGATGAATCAGCATAAACAGCTCCAAATTGAAACCATTCACTTTATTTCCCTTGTTTTGAAAAAACACTGGCAGAGTTTATTTATAAAGGTTCAGGACTTTTTGAATATGTCAGCAGCATTCTTTGGCTCTAAAGAGATTATGTTGCAACTTTTTTCCCCGATGATTCAAAACTATAAACTTGGAATTACCTAATTAAAAATATGCCAAACTACAATAAACTTGGACCATGGCCTTAGTTACATACCCTGTCTGAAATTAGGTCCTTTCAATGACCTTTTTTAATGTCAGAGAAAGCATTTCTTCATAATCTGTACTCTGTAAACATTACCTGAAGTTTATTGTTTGATTTTTGTCACTTTGAATAATACACATTTCATCCCTCACCTACTTTGGCAGATTAAATTTTTTTTGTTTAATTTTTTCCTTAATAGGATTATGAGTTAGATTAAGAAGATGTAGCTTAAGAGAAGTGTCAACAAACACAGTAGGTGACACTCAACACTCAATTGTTTTAAATAAGAATTTAAAGGTAAGATTTATGGATAATAACCCCCATTCTAGAAAGACGGAGTAGGTTGTCTGTACTTACTACAGACAATGGCTTAAAATGTTAAGAGAAATACTTCTCAGTTACACTTTTATCTTGTATTCCCTTGGTTCTGCGAATATGTTGATGATGCTTCTATTGACTGGTGTATGTATTAGTGTGCATACTAAAGATAGACTGAGTTGTGACATAGCCCAGTCTTCTTTTCTTCCTTCATTTTATCTCTCACTACCTCGTTGCCTCTCTACCTCTCTCTGTATCTCTCGAAGATAGACAGAGAGAGGAAGAGAGGCTGAGAGAAAGAGAAAGAGACCATTAAAACTCCCTTCAATGTGAAGGAGACTGTACTTGAACCTGGGTGATGCACATGGCACAATAGCACAATGCCTTAGTGAGCTATTTTGATTTCCCTATTTTCTCTTAGTTGATCCCACTAAACCTGTTTCTCTATCTGTTCAATGAAGACATATATTCAAAGTTATATTGACTTCGTGGCTCATCCAAAATAATGGCTATGATCACCTTTAAATTTATGCCACATCACACAATTACAATACATTTCATTTTCATTAGTTATAGATAATATGCTCTGATTAGCTACCTTCTTTTTATGTTCTTTTTTCTATTTTATTTTTAATGAGAGATACAGAGACAAAGACCAGAGTACTGCTCAAATCTGGATTATGGTGGTCCTGGGGATTGAACCTGGGACCTCAGAGACTCCAGCATAACAATCTTTTGCATGATCATGATGCTGTCTCCCTAGTCCTTCTTATCCTTATTTTTAAATAAGATGCCAGGGATGGAACCCATGCAGAATGTATTCTACTGCAGAGCCATTTCTCCAACCTACTTTAGAAGTATGAGAAAGGGAGCCAGGCAGTAGCGCAGCGGTTTAAGTACAGGTGGTGCAAAGCTCAAGGGCCTGCATAAGGATCCTAGTTCAAGCCCCGGGCTCCCCATCTGCAGAGGAGTCGCTTCACAAGCGGTGAAGCACGTCTGCAGGTGTCTATCTTTCTCCCCCTCTCTATCTTCCCCTCCTCTCTCCATTTCTCTCTGTCCTATCCAACAACGACAACATCAACAAGGACAATAATAACTACAACAAGAGCAACTAAAGGGAAAGTAAATAAATAAATAAATATAAAAAATTAAAAGTATGAGAGAGAGAGAGAGAGAGAGAGAGAGAGAGAGAGAACATAGCAGTTTTGCAGTGACCAGGTAGTTGTAATTGTTTTGTCTTTGTTGATTTCTCTTGTGGTGACAAGAGATCAATTCAGGGCTGGATGCACATAAGGCATATTTGCCACCACTAAGCCACTTCCCTGGTTTCCTTCTTATTCTTTTATTAATGTTTACTCCCTTATTTACTTCCAGTGGATCCAAATGAAGTCTTTGTGAATCATCTGTGGTAGGATGGGTGGATTTACTGAGAAGGAAGTAAAGATTTGAAAGATTATCACAGTAGTGATAGTGGGGTAGGGATTGTTCCCCTTATACCAAAATTTTCTATAAGTCTTTATTTCAGGATAAGTAAGTGATAATAAGGAAAGTTAATAGGAACTATTACTTCTTAAATCTGTTTTTAAAGGCTAAAACCTAGCTTTAGAGGAAAATTATATATGAACACACAATGTATAAGGGAGATGACTGCCCATCCTCTGTGCCAGTGGTCTATATGTAGTAGCAAGGAATGTTAGAACTCAACAGGAAATACTGAGTTGTTGGAAAAGTCATTACATATTTCTTTATGTTTTCCTATGCAAAAATGGATTAAGACTCTTCTGACAACCCAGTAGATTGAATTCAGTATCCTAATGATATTTTCTTGGGGGTTGTGGCTAGGGTAAACAGTTTATAAGGTAAAGTACCCAAGGATGAGCTAACAGGTAGTGAATACCTACTGTGGTTTGAGCATGGTGCAGAAGCCAGGCATTTAAATTATACAATAGCCATGCAGGCCAATATTACCATGTGAGCACAGAAGCACAAGGAGGTTAGTTTAGATAATAAGATAGTATCTTTTTTTTTTTTTTGTAATCATTGTGCAGGCGTCAAGCTCCAGCGGCATTTTTGTGGCAATAAAACAAATACTAAAAAAAAAAAGATGGGAGTCAGGCAGTAGTGTAGCGGGTTAAGTGCAGGTGGCGCAAAGCGCATGGACTGGCATAAGGATCCCGGTTCGAGTCCCCGGCTCCCCACCTGCAGGGGAGTCCCTTCACAAGCGGTGTAGTAGGTATGCAGGTGTCTATCTTTCTCTCCCCTCTCTGTCTTCCCGTCCTTTCTCCATTTCTTTCTGTCCTATCCAACAATGACAACAATAATAACTACAACAAAGGCAACAAAAAGGGAATAAATATTTTTTAAAAAGATGCTTTCTTACTATCTAACCTAACCTCCTTGAATGCTTGCACAGTGATTCCATTGTTCCTGGTGGCCACTTATTTCATTTATTTTATTTAATTTATTTTCTTGATAAATACAAAGAGACATAGAGAGGGGGGAAATGAAAGAGAGAAGAAGAGACATACCTGAAGCACTGCTCTAGTGCTTGTGAAGCTTTTCCCCTTCAGGCTGTGTGATTAGGGGCTTGAACCCAGGTTCTCACATGTGGAAACGCTGTGCTACTATCCAGCCCCAGAGAAACATTATCTACAAAAAAATTTGCTTCCAAAGATGTGTCTTTGACTAAAGGAGAAACCCAGTTATACTTGTAACACAGTTTCTATCACTGTGTTTTGAAGAAGAATTGTATATTGAGTTGCAGGTCACAGTACTTAGCTGGGGAGGGTGGCATATATAGTATCTAATAAATTTGGATGCTTCACTTTTTTTTTCCAGATGGAGGCAGAGAAACAGGGAGAAAGAGACTACAGTGCCAAAGCTTTCTTCAATGCAGTGTGTGTGTGTGTGTGTGTGTGTGGGGGGTCAGGTTTTAATCTGAAGCATTCATATGGCAAAAGACTAACTATCTAAATGAACTACTTCACTAGTCCAGGATTTTCTTTTTATCATCAATTTAAAAAAAAGTTTGTATTGCTTTCCTGAGCTACTGGAAGGTGGACATTACATTTTACTTATTTAGTTAAAGGAAACAGTACAACATTATTTACTAAATTAGCCACATAAGATACAAATTATCAAAGAGATAAATCGATAACCTAGCTGTCTCTTAATTTGTTTATGAGGAATCCTTTAGTAAAAGATCTCTTGTATTAGAATACAAAGATGAATAGCAATTTTTTTTCTTGATTTAAACTCTTATCTATTTGGCATGTACAGTCATCATATTTAATGTACAAAAAGTAAGTCAAGAACCAATTCCATTCCACTGAAGACTCATAGTAACTGTCACCTTTAGCCTCAGTTTTATCTGAATTTCTTACTTTAAAACAGATCTTAAAACCATTTATCTTTGCTTGTTTCATAAATACTTGCCATTCAGTTTGCTTTGGAAGACTGGTACTTACTTTCTCATTAATGGTGACTTGTAGAGACAGTCTTTTGGTCCAGGTGGATACTCTTCAAAAGTCTCTGAGCAATCATTCAAACAGATTTTAAATATCAACATTTGTTTCACTGAAGGTGGGGGCTAGGGATGAATAGTAATTTTGATGGTGCCTTTAAATAAAATATATGAACATTTTGTACTATTGCCCCAAAATTATTACATTTCAGTCAACATTCAGCTTGTAGTTATCTGTCAGTAGAGTGATGGCTTGGGTGGCTTGAACCAAAGGTAATGATGTAACAGAAAAGATTTCCTATTCTGACCTTACAATCAGGTTGTAATTGTTCTTTTTAATCCTGGCAACTTCTATTTCTATCCTAGACAGAGTAACTTGTACTAATATAGAGTTCCTGCCAAAAACAACTATAAAAATAAATGCATGATACAACTTTTTCATGGCACTAAAATATATTCAGTCAGAGACAGCAAACCCTAGCAAGTTAACCTTGTCACAGTCCTACCTTTCTCCTTGGTGTACTTTGTGACCACTGTGTGGGGAGACAGAGCTGAGCAGAACTGTGGGCTCAGTTACTCAGATATGCTAATATATGTAGAACTGTAATAGGAGAGAAAGAAGTGAAAAAGAATGGAGTAGAAGCTCTATTTCCTGAAGAAATGACACTGTGCCTCCTTTCCCCCAATTTCAAGACAAATTATCAAATTCTAAGTTTGGGAAGATTAGTAAATTCTAAAAAAAAGACAGTTGTAAATAAAACTCCACCTAGGTATATTATAATCAAACTGCTAAAAGTCATAGCTAGAGAGAAAATAAACTATTACTACTGGGAACTATAGTAAACATGGTAACTGCCTTTTCCACCAGAATTCGCTTAAACATAGTGAAATAACATTTTAAAAGTGTTAAAAAAATGACAAAGGAAAGAAAAATCTGTGAATCCCCAAATTCTGTATGCACATGAAAAGTTGTAGTGGACAGAATAATGTTCCTTAAGATGCCGATGTTGATAACATTATTCCCATTCTCAGAACCTATGAATTTGTTATCTGACATGATGAAAAGGTAATCATTTATGTCATCAAGGCTACAGAATTTTAATGAAGGGGGTGACTCTGATAGTTTTCCTAGATTATTTGTGTGGGTTAAATGCAATCACATTTAATTAAATATAGTAATAGATTTAAAGTCATATAATTTTCCCCAAGTCTTCTCAGAGGGGGACTAATAAAGGACTAATCAGAAGAAGAAGCACTTTGCTAGTGGAAATTCAGAAATGGAGGACTGCAAGTAAATTTGAGAGACCTGAAAAGACCAGCATGTGGTTTCTCTCTTACAGCTTTCAATAGGAATGCAGCCCTTGATCTTAGCCCATGTTGGACTTCTGATACACTTTTTTATTATTTTAAAATAAATTACTAAATTTAATAAATTTGAGGTCACTTTTATGCTAGCAACAGAAACACATTATAACATTATTTAGGGAAAAAAAATAGGTGGAATCCAGGCATTTTTGTAAAAAAGATTGAGAGAACTCATGCTTAACAAACCTGAATTACAAGATATTTCCACAAGGGAAATAGGTGAAGAATTTGTCACCAACAGAATAACTGAGTTCAGGAAATGCTAAAGAAGGTTATTCCAGGGAAGGAGAACACCAAACTTGGATCTATAACACTGAGTAACATTGACAAGGGATAAACATACCCTTCCCTGCTGTTATTGCAGTAGTCAGGTGGAGCAAACTCCTTCTGGTACTGAGCAAAGTCTGGAAATCATGAGTCCCTATAAGGGCAATAGTACCAGCATATAATAAAAAGAATGTAAAAGGTAACTCAAGCTTAAACTAAGCATATGAAAGCTAGTGTGGCTACATTAAAACGAGATGAAGTTGAACTGTCGGATCAAGAGTACGACCAGAAGTAAGGAATATATATTAGAACAGGACTGAGAGAACATCTAACCTGTGGATCATGTGTACTCCGAAGTGATTTGGTCTCCAACCATGAGAGGGCCTTGGAATTCCATAAATCTAGTTACTTTCTCCATAGCAATGGTAAATGTTCTTTTATAAAAAACAAATTATTTACAATAAGGAAACACTGACAAAACCATAGGATAAGAGGGGTGAAACTCCACATAATTCCCACCACCAGAACTCTGTATCCCATTCCTTCCCCTGATAGCTTTCCTATTCTTTAACCCTCTGGGAGCATGGACCAAGGAACATTATGGGGTGCAGAAGGTAGAAGGTCTGACTTCTGTAATTGCTTCCCCACTGAACATAGGCATTGGCAGGTTCATCCATATCTCCAACCTGCCTCTCTCTTTCCCTAGTGGGGTGGAGTTCTAGGGAAGCAGGGCTCCAGGACATATTGGCAGGATTGTCTGTCCAGGGAGGTCCTATTGGCATAATGTTACCATCTGGAACCTGGTGGCTGAAAAAAGAGTTAACATATAAAGCCAAACAAATTGTTGACTAAAGTGTTCAGTTTTAAACTGATAATTGTATAGCCCACAAATACTGTTATAAATATCCAAGTGGTCTTTGGCACATGATAGGTTCCCCACTCCTGCTTTAGAGTGACAAAAGGACCAATTCATCAATCAAGAGTAAAAACTTTCAGGCCGCCAGATAGCTTACTTGGATAGTGTGCTGCACTGCCATGTGCTTGAGCCAGATTTGAATTCAGTCCTTAGTACCTTGGAGGAAACTTTGGTGCTGAGGTCTTTTACTCTTTCCATCTGTCTATATCCAGGTACCTATCTGTCTATTTATCTATCCATTTATCTATGTATCTATCATCTATCACCTGTCTGAAAAAGTCATCCTTGAGCAGTACAGCTCTGGTGATGAGGAAAAAATTCATTAACGAGTTGGCACCTAATAAGAACCCTAAAAAATACTTGAAGTAAACCCTGACATAAGTATAAGGGAAAATAGACAAGGTGATAATTTCGGTCAGAAATTTTAGAAGTCCAGTAACTAAAAGAACAAGTTGACAATAATTCAGTAAGGATATAGATGTAATAAATCTAACCAACATCAATCCAATCACTATTTACTAACCCAATGGAAGCAGAATGTATATTCCTTTCAGGTACCCAAATTTATGTTCACCTAGATTACATATTGACCTAGTATCAGTCTCAACTTAAGATATCTAAAATCCAGCAGAACATTCTTTTCCTTAGTCAGTGCCACTAAATTAGATATAAAAACAAGAATATTTGAGGAGAGACCTTCATACATTTAAAAATTAAATAGCACACTTTCAAGTAACCCACAGGGCAAAGAAGTATTCACAGATGAATCAGACAACATTTGATGCTAAATGGTAATTGAAAAAATATAAATAAAAATTTGTGAGGATGTTAAAGCATTGTTTTGTGTATTTGAGGTCCCAGAGACTGCAGGTTCAGTTCCTGGCAATACCTATTCCAGAACTGAACTGTGTTCCAACCCTCTTTTTCATTCTCCCTTCTGTTATCTGTGTCTGCTCATCATCTCATGTTAAATAAGTAACTATTTGAAAAAAACAATTGTGGGGGCCAAGCAGTGGCACACCCAGTAAAGTGTATATGTGTCCAACCACTAGGCCGTGTTCAAGTCTCAATTCCCCACCTACAGTGGGAGATGTCAGGAGTGTAACAGTGCTTCAGGTACCACTCTCCTATCTCTGGCATAAAAATTTAAAAAAAAGGAAATTAATAACAAGCAAACAAATAAATAGTGGCTGAGGGGAGTGGTGGAGTCACCATGTAGGCCTCAGGCCTCAGTGAAAACCTTGGTGGAAAAGAAAAAAAAAAGTGAGATGCAGCTATTGTGATTTTCACAGAGAAATTTGGAGATTAAAATGCTCAGATTAGAAAGGCCGATAAATTAATGATCAATCACTTCCTGGTACTAAAAACATGGGTACTGAGATTTCTAGTGGCAACATTCACATAAATGCTTGGCAAAAGTAGTTTAGACAAATTAACAAAAATAACATGCAGCAGGTTAAAATTAACTAGGTATGATAAATGGCCATTTCTTACACTTGAAATCTCATGTGCATAGACTTCAATTTATGGTGAAGGAGAAAACAATGAATTTGTTGTTTAAAGACCTGGTCCTTTTCTTCATCTGCTATTTATTCTTAACAATCTTTCTTGTAGGTTTTCTTATCACTCAGCAAAATACTATTTGTTTTGTCTAAGTCACAGAGTTGCTGTAAAACATGAACTTCAGGTAGGCTACTGAAAAAAGCTAAGTCTCAGGAAAAGACAAAAAAATATTATCTATCAGTGGCACTAGAGACCACTTCTGCCTCCATTCTTACTGTTTATTCTGCTAACACCTATTCTCTCTGATTTTTATATGGTCTTGACTTTAACAAAAGCCTATGAAAACTATCATACCACTGGTTACTTCTGGGGCTCAATATCTGCCCAACAAATCTACCACTGCCTCCAGAAGCCAGTTTTTATTTTTCTTTCTTTTTAAAAAAATTTATTTTCATATGATAAGACAGAAAAACTGAGAGGGGAGAGGATACAGGAAGAGAGAAAGAAAGAGAGACACCTGTAGGACTGCCCATGAAGCTTTCTTTCTGCATTAAGGACTAGGGGCTTGAACTCAGATCTTTCTGCATGGTTAACTTTAGCATTCAACCAAGTGAGCCATTGCCTGATCTCTCCCTGATCTCCTGTGATGAACTCTTCCACTTTGTTCTAACTTGTTTGAGCTGTTTTCATGGTATATGAGGACTTGATGTTGATGTTACAGTGTCCTTTGTTTTTCAGTATCCTTAACCTAAAATAATAAGCAAACAAACAACAAGTATGATTCCATCAGTTCCTGGTTCAGACATCATCTTCCTCAGAGAATCTTCAGATTTTCAAGGCTAAGTACTCACTTGCATACAACCCTTACTCAGTTCTGCACAAAATTTTGTCTATAGCCCCAGACTTTGTGTTGCATTTTCTTTAAGGAGTCTGTCACATATACCCAACTCTGAGTTCTGAAAGCTAAGGACCTTATTTTATTCATTTTTGGGCCTTTAGGGCATAGCAGGGTACCAGGTGCATATTAGGAGCATTGATATCAGTAAATATCATGGAATTTGAAAAGATTGAACTGAATTGCCTATACTTATGAGTCTATTAAAGGATCACTACAGCAAGCAAAGTTCTAAAAAAAGCTATAAGAAAATAATGAAACCTCTTAGAGATTTTTTTTTTGCAATAGGATTTTGACTAAATACTAAACTTAATAATAAATATGTAAATGAATATACATGGGAACTTGAGTGCATTTTTCTGTAAACAATTTGGTATATGGAAACCTGTGCTTACATGAATAAAATGAAAAATTCTTAAATGATTATTTAATAAATGAATCTTTACTTTACAAAATAAGCCATAAGTTTGCTTTAGATGGTGACATGATTGTGGACATTAAATAGGCCAAAAGAGGTTTAAAGTGACTATTGGCCAGGAATATGTGATATGCTTAAAATTAAATACATCAGTATCTTAAAAAGAATGTGTTGGGCATGCTGTGAGATTTTCCTTAAACTTTAAAAGAAACATAGGTGTAATATTTCAGAGAGATTATATATTTTTCCAACTAAAGCTTTCAAAATGGGATTGGTTGCCATGGTTACTTCACCCAATATGGGGAAATCAGAATAGTGCTTCAACAGGAAAGAAACACAAATTGCCAAAGCCCAAAATAAGCTTTCCAGAGAGTTTTGGAAATCTTGGTCTTGAAACGATGTAATATGAGAATTTTGTTTTTGCTTTGGAATCTGCTCTAAAGCCCCAGACTGTGGGCAATTAGTGATAACTGTTCCACATTCTAAAGAGAAGCCCAAGACATACTCCTCATAGTGTGTGCAAAGGGCTGGCTCAGTCATCAGTTCCTGTCACTTTAAGGAATGCAATTGTCAAACTAAAAAGCCTAGGAATAAACCTAACAAAAGAAGTGAAAGAGTTGTATACTGAAAACTATGAGTCACTATTCTAGAAAGCCACTAAAAAGAAAAAGAAAGCCACCCATCTCCTCAAGGAAATTTGCAGGGAAAGAAAAGAATGTGAACCATGTGGTGTGTGAAGCTCAAATCAAAAGAAGAGTCTGCAGGAAGCATTCTTCAAGAACAGATAATGATAGGGTGGCCTGGTAGTGACCAAAAGAGCCATCATTAAAGTATGCTTGTCCCTCACCCTTATCCAGCTTTTGTAACCCCTACTTTGACAAGGTTAGCCTTGGAGTGATTGAGAGAAGTGAAATAGGAAGTAGGTGAGGAAGGTATTAAGACTGTAGAAACTATTTGATTAAGTACTTTATGGTGTCCTTTTTAGGTCTTTCTACTTGCTTGCTGCACTTATTGAGCCACTGCAAATTCAAGGTATATATTTTCCCCTGGTCTATATCTAGGTTCTGTGGCTTTCTTAAGAAGTGCACTACCCAAAATGGAATTAAGGAATCCTTTGAGCTAGGAAAGGTCTCACCAGTGTAATGGAGATGCCCTAGTCAGGGAATCCTGGGATTCCCACATAGGCATGATGGGTCTAGACCTCTAACAGATCTCTTTCTTCACTGTCACTGGTCATTTCTATCAGGAACAACATAATGACCCTTATATGGGTCTCTACAGGATCTTACCCTTAATGTGGAACAACAATGGTAGTGACTGCCCACTCTCAGAAGGAAGACTGGGTCAACATAGTCTGCCATTTGAGAATGACTGGTCCTGAAATGAGTGCAGCCTAGAATAGAATGTTCTTACTTATGACCATGGAATGTGAACTCAGACTTACAGGATGTAGAAGCTGCATAGATTCCTGTGTTGAATATGGGCCCCAGATCAAATTGATGGCATTTACAGTTTATATTGTTTATGTACTTTTCCCAGATTTTGGAGCTACTCTCTTCCCTGATACAGTTTTCTAGTACTATTTCCAACTTTGACATCATCTCCCTAGATAATACATTTACCCCCCACCTGCATATTAGCTGTCAGGCTCAGGCAAAAATTAGTAAAATCATGTGCCTCTTGGAATACACCTAAAATAGACTTCCTAGCTTTTTCCAAAATGGAGACCCTCAAATCTCATCTGCTATATTCTTACCTTTAGATTCCTGATTATTTAACAATTTATTCTGCTTTATATCTTAATGCTTTCCAACCACCAGTTTTCAGTTACAGATGCTACTATGACGCTAAACTAACTTCCCTGGACAGACAACCTCATCAGTGTGTTCTGTAATCCCACCTCTCCAGAGCCCTGCCCACCAAGGAAAGATAGAAACAGGCTGGGAGCATAAATCTACCTGCCAATACCCTTGTCAAGCAGAGAGGCAATTACAGAAGCCATACTTCCAGTTTCTGCCCCTCACAATGATCCTGGGTCCATACTCCCAGAAGGATAAAGAATAGGAAAGCTTTCAATGGAGGGGATAGGATGCAGAACTTGCTGGTGGGATTGTGTGAAATTATACCCCTCTTATCCTATGGTCTTGTCAATCACTATTAAATCAATAGAAATAAATAAATGAAAAGAAATGATGATATGATTGTTAACAAGGAAGATGCTGTCTCTAAGTTTGAGATGTTTCTTGGAAAGGACAGAAATATATCCCGCAGCAGGACATTTCTTCATGGACTGACATTTAGACAACATTGAATTAAATCAAATTTCTAGAAGAATGAAATAAAAATATCTTTAGTGCTCTCACACTATGTCTGGTAGCATCAAATTATTATGTGTTGTATATATTGTTCAGTTTCTGTGCTTATTTGCATCATGAATTGGCAAGAAGGATCAATCAGCTTGGAGAACTAAGCCCTTAGGTGATGGAACCCAACTCTAGATCAGAAGTTTTCCTGGAGGTCTGGTTAAAACACCCATTTTGAGAATAGAACTAAGCTCAAGTGTTGCTGGGAAATTGTGCCGATGCAGTCACATCTGCCATGTTGTCCCCTCAGGCTACTGCTAGTTCCCCCGAGAGTTGGGACATTCTCGGAGTACCTGTTCAGCCATGTTGTGCCCTCAGGGTATTGTCTATTTCCCCATGATATTTGGAGTGCTTTGGTTACTCCTCCCCCCTCCCATTCTCATGAGAGTTATTATCCTATCCTGGAGTGCTATGGTTACTCCTCCCACTTCCCATTCTTGTGAAAGGTGCTCCTATAAAAGCCTTTCTTCTTCTGCACCTCGCTCTCTTGCCAGTGCTTCACTCTGGTGTTCAGACACAGGAAAGGTTACTGCGTGAGGCGGCCATTTTTGCTACTTCCATGTGGCCCAACCTGCTTCTCTATCACCCAACTCTGAGGTGCCAGCGCAAATAAAGATTTGTGTTTCCTCTTCGCTCCGGAACCCCTCTCTCTCTTCTCCGCAGCCTGCGCACAACAACAAAGTGTATTTATATCCAAGAGTCCCCTGAGTGATGCCAATATTGTTGACTTAGAACATAATTCTAGTTGCAAGTCTCTAAATCAGTATCAAGCAATAGAAATCCCATTACAAACTGATATTTATTTTTTTATAGAACTTAGATTTTGAGAAAGCATAGGAGGCAGGTGATACTAATTAAAAGAATGCTGTTGACTTAAACTATTATACTCACACCTTTTCATAAGATCAATGTACAACTGAGCAATATTCATTTATACATTGAGCTATATTCCTTGGTTGTTGTTATATTAAGTCTTGAGATCTCAGTTTACACTGTCAGCTCTTCAAGTGCTCAAAGTTACATGTGGTTAATTATTTTAGTAGTTAGAGTTTGGACAGCTTAGAAGTCTTCGCCAAGAGACATGCTTGCCTGGATGAAGGGATTTCAAGGACACTGCAAAAATTTAGCCAAAGAATGTTTTTATAAACACCAGGAAATGCCATATGTGAGTCCATTGATGAGGTCTCCAAAAGAATAATAAAAGCCTTCCAGGAGGATATAGTTGTATACAATTTCTTAAACAAATGAAGAACCCCAAATAGACCTGAGATAGGGGAAGGCAAGAAGCTATGAACTGGAAGTAAGATGCAATGTTCCATGTTCATTGAGACTTGCCTAGAAATTGAGGCCTACCACAGAATGTGAACTCAGATCTACAGGGATTCAGAGGTCACATAGGTTCCTAAGCAGAATATGGGCCCAAGATCACATCAAATTGATGGTGTTTAGGGTCAACAATATTTATACCCCTTTCTCATATTTGGGAGATACTCTCTTCTCTGATCCAGCTTTCTGGTCCTTTTTCCAGCCATGACATCATCTCCCCAGACAATAACTTGGATTCACCTGAATATCAGATTTCAGGTTCAGGAGAAAAAAGAAAAAGAAAAAGAATAATAAAAAATAAAGCTAGTATAGCTGCAGGCCCTTTGGAATATAACTGAAATATGCCTACTAGCTATCTATAAAATGGAAGACACTCCCCCCCCCCAACTCTTCATCTGCACTAGTCCAGCCTTTAGGTCCATGATTGGTCAACAATTTGTTTGACTTTGTATTTTAACTCTCTTTTCAACCACCAGGTTCCAGATGCTAGCATGATGCCAACCAGACTTCCCTGGACAGACAACCCCACCAATGTGCTCTGGAGCTCTGATACCCCAGAGCCCTTCCCCACTAGGGAAAGACAGAGACAGGCTGGGAGTATGGATCAACCTGTCAATGCCCATGTTCAGTGGGAAAGCAATTACAGAAGCCAGACTTTCCACCTTCTGCATCCCACAATAACCTTGGGTCCATACACCCAGAGGGTTAAAGAATAAGAAAGCTATCAGGGGAGGGGATGGGATACAGACTTCTGGTGGTGGGAACTGCATGGAGTTACGTCCCTCTTATCCTATGGTTTTCAATCTTTCCTTTTTATAAATAAAAAATTAAAAAAAAAGAAATTGAGGCCCAAACTTATAGAGAGTAAAATGTGAATATGAGATAGTTAAGAGGGAATGGCTTCTGGATAAGTAGTAATTTTGTTCATGAAAGATGACATACAAATTTATTTAATTTTTTAATAAATATATATTTTAATTTTATTTATTTATTTTACATAGTAATAAAAGACATAGAGCAAGAATAAGAGATAGAGAGGCATAGAACAAGAGAGTTGCCTGTAGCAATGCTCTACCACTTGTGAGACTTTCCTCTGCAGGTGGGGGCCAGGGTCTGTTCCTTGACATGCAAAGATTTCTAATCTTAATGAATATCTATGGTCAACTTATGGCATATGACTATCTAAGTCAAACTATGCATTATTGGAAAAAGCAAGCCAATTGCTAAAGTAATTTTATGAAGACTGTCATATCACTTTGTAATTATGACATAGATCATAAAAGGGTTTACTATGCATAGACCTCTGTAAGGAGAGGGGTTTTTGGTGGAAGGCCTTCATGCAAAAGTAGACTGCTCAAATCTCCAGTTGATTATTTTATTCATTCATTTGCATATTTATTGGATAGAGATAGAAAAAAACCAAGAAAGAAGGGGGAGAAAAAGAGAGATTCCTACAGCACCATTTCACCATTGTGAAGCTTCCACCATGTAGGTGTGGACCAAGGACTAGAACCTGGGTCTTTGTGCACGGTAACATGTGCCCTTTACTGGGTGTGTCAATGCCCAGCCCTTCAAACACCTAATTGAGTTAGCTTTGTATTGGTAGCCATGTCCACATTAGGTACATTATTCCAAAGCTTTACATTGCCTTCTTTAAATTGTGTGCTTGAGACTAGGATTAGAACAGAAGAAATAAGCTTTTATGACTATAGTTGTTTATTTCTGCTTTTGTTTCAAATGGAAAGTTATGAATATTTCCAGAATTACTATCTTTCTAAACAGTTAACCATCAAATTACTATAGTTAAGTCCTGAGACAGAGAGGAAATCTTTATAAAATCAGCAATAACCCTAGAAAATTATTCAAATTTATGACTTTTAAAGCATATTTTCCAGCACTAATTTATTTAAACTTTTCTTGGAGCCATAATGTATATATCTTGTTTTTCCAGTATAGTACTTGAGAATAATTGTCTGGTTAGACTTCTGTTCTGTCAGACCTATTATTCTACCTAGTAATAGGAATATGAAATGCCAGACTAATTCCTACACAATAATACTTGGGAAAAAATTTCAATCCTTTCATAAGCAACTTATATTAATGTTTCTCACATTGAATCCCACATTTAGAAGAAAAAGAAATTCATAAGAAGACTATGCTTTTATTTTTAAGAAGACATATTTTTTTGCTCCATAGTTTTTCTTGGATAGATGGTTTTTAGTTCACCTCTTTTCCACTTTTCCCTCTTTTTTAACTCCAAGAATAAAAACTTGACCTTGACTTTAAGGTCAAAGCATTTTCAGACTTTACAGTCATCAGAGAATAGAGAAAAATCAATGTGAAACATATTAAAGAATAAGGCTTAGAGTATTGAAAATGTGCTGGGAAGTCATGCTGGAAAAGGAAACAATTGAGGTAACACTTAGGAGGAGAATAAAGGACATCAAGACTGATGCCAACATGCAAGAGCCCGAGGCCAGCCCACAAGAGCCGGGTCTCCACCGCGTGGTGCAGGGCACTGGACGCGTGATCCCTCCATGCTGCTCGGCCACTGCAAGCAGGGCAGCAGATATGACAGGGCCATGGGGCAGGGCCGTGGCGGCCTATCATGGTCGCCACCCCTGGGCACCTCGGCCCGCGCCTTCTACAAGGCTGTGCCGCCCGCCCTCGGGCTATGAATTCTATACAGATCCCGGACCTCCTGGACCCCCCGGGCTCCCTGCTGAAACTGGGCACCCTGGCAGAGATCTCCAGCTCTGGTCTGAAGGCAGACAAGCTGGAATATGCAGAGATTCGTGCAGAGATCGCAACCTGCAATTCCTAGAAGTGAAGCTGCCCAAGAGACCACCACTAGACAACGCACCCCCAACAACTAAGACAGTACATATCTAAATTCGTGTTTAAAATGACATGTCTTCGTAACAAAGGTTTCTCTCCTTGTGCATTAATGACCATGTTTATGTGTATGTTTAAAGTTTGGTAAACAGTAACTTTAAGGCTAAATTCTTACTAGTCAAAGTTAAATGAAAAAGGTTTTCAACGTAATTCTCATAAAAATAAAATTAACTTACATTTAAAGTTTGAGGTAAAAATTAGTTAACAATCAATATATTTTAACTAAGTTGGTCTAAAGACCTGTGCACACCTAGGATGTGTCTCCACCTTGAATGGGTATACCAAAAGGTTAAATAGACTTGTTGATATGTAAAACTCTCGATTACCTTCTCTATTAGAAATGGTAGATTACACAATGGCTATGCTAATTATTCTCATGCCTAAGGTTTTCTTTCCTGCACACATCTAGGGTGTGTCTCCATCTTGAATGGGTGTAAAAAAAGGTTAAAAAGACGTTGTTGATATGTAAAAGTCTCAAATTCCTTCTCTATTAGAAACGTTAGATTGCGCTATGACTATGCTAATGACAAGTTTTGTTTCATAGTAAGTAAATTACAGTCAGCTGCCTTTGGGACTCTAGGCCATTCCCCACCCCCATGCAAATGCCTGTCGAGGCAAGTATGCCCCCCAGAGGCAAGAAATGTTTTTTTAAGCTGATAAAGTTTTGCCCACAGAGGCAAAAAATGGCCCCCTCAGGCCTTCCCTTGGCAACACACTGGTTCTTGTTACTTGCTTACATGTTTCTCCATGTTTGTGCCAGTTTCTTTTTTAAAAATGCCTGTATGATAGAGGTTTCTGTTCACCCCACACCCCTGATACTGTGGTCATTTAGTTAAAAAGAAAAGGGGGGATTGTTGTATGCTTTACATTGGGTTGTTCTAGCTCTCCCCCGGCCAAGAAAATTGGTTCAGTCCTGATAGTTTTTGTGGGCCCGCTTGTCCCCGCCCCAAGGAACCCCTAGAGAGTTCCAGAGTTCGAGAGTGCTTGGTGCCACCGCGGGGGAAAGAGGCAAGAGAGTGTTTGGCGCTGCTGCAGGGGAAAGAGGCAACAGAGTTCTGTTTGGTGATTAGTTTGGGTTAGTTTATGAATCGTTGTTCTTGAATAAAATACAGCTTCCCTATCCAGCAGTATGTCTCTGGTCATCTCTGTTACCCGCCCGTGAAGCTAGCCCGGCCAGCAGGAGCCTCTGAATTTTAACAACATTTTAGGATCCCTTTCTTCTTTGTGACCATTTTCTTAAATGGGCGTGCACTGTGCAGATGTCCCCTCAGGCCAGTGCCACTTTCCACAGAGTTATATGGTACTTTTAGGTGCTTCCCCCAACCAATCCTATCCCTACACGTCACTCCTGATTGTTTCCCTATAAATCCCTCCTACTTCCGCCTCTTGCTCTCCCTTGCCCAGTTTTTACCTTGGATGGAGGGGTGGTGTGGTAGCGGGGAACAGCCATTTTTGGCTGGCTTCACGTGGCCTGAACCACCCATCTGATCCAACAATAAAGGATTGTATTCCCTTTCTGTTCTGTACATCTCTCTTCGTTGTGTCCCGCTACCGCAAGAGAAAACTGGCGCCCAACGTGGGGCATGAACCCACGACCCTGAGATAAAGAGTCTCATGCTCTACCAACTGAGCTAGCCAGGCTGGTTTTGCAGGTGGGAGAGAGAGACGACCAGGGACTCATGGCTGAGCTGGGAAGCAGTATCTCTTTATTGATGAGTGGGGATGCGGTTCAAAAATCTAATCTCTTCTAATCACAACACAATTCTGTCCTGCATCTCTCCTGAGGCGGAAGAGTCAGGAACAAGGAAGTACATAGGATACGGCATGGGGAGAAGGGAAAAGCACGAACCATTGAGGATTAAACCAATGTCCCGGAGGCAGGGGAGTGCTTAGTTAACAGTGGTTATGTAAATAGAATACATCGTAAGTAATACAAGTGAACCTAATGTGATGATCAAAACAGAAGGTCTTATAAGCAGGATTTAGAAGCATACCAACAGGGGTGGGTTAAAATTATGGAAATTTAAAGCTTGGCCAGTTTCAAAGCTTCCACAGGAGTTAAAAATTGCTTTCAATCTATAAAAAACTAGTATATCCACAAGCCCTTTGGAATATAACCAAACTATGCCTACTAGCTATCTACAAAATGGAGACCCCCTCCCCCAACTCTTCATTTCATCTGAACTACTCCAACCTTTAGGTTTATGATTATTCAACAGTTTGTTTAGCTTTGTATATTAACTCTATTTTCACCAACCAGGTTCCAGATACTAGCATGATGCCAACCAGACTTCCCTGGACAGATGACCCCACCAATATTTCCTGGATCTCTGATTCCCCAGAACCCCACCCCACTAAGGAAAGAGAGAGGTATGCTGGGAGTATGGATCGACCTGTCAATACCCATCTTCAGTGGGGAAGCAATTACAGAAGCCAGACCTTTCACCTTTTGCACCCCATAATGACCCTGAGCCCATATTCCCAAAGGGTTAAAGAATAGGAAAGCTATCAGGGGAGGGGATGGGATATGGAGTTCTGGTGGTAGGAATTATGTGGCATTGTACCCCTCTTATCCTATGGTTTTGTCAGTGTTTTCCTTTTTATAAAGAAATAAATTTTAAAAATTGATACTTCAGTTTTATTATGTTTTTCCATGACAACTTTTTTTTAAATTTCTTTGTCTTGTCATGATGAAGGTTGGGGATATAACCAGTCCAAGTACAGAATATGGTACATAGGCACTGAAGTGTTTTCTGAAGTTTCGTGATGAAAAGTGCACTGGAAAATTTGAGACTTTTTCTGTCTGCATTGTATGCATTGTCAATCACCTAATTTGGAGTGAGACTACATGCTTATTTTAGGAAGCTATGTATCCAATATAGAATCTGAAAAAATTCTCTAGAGTCATGATGAAAACTTGGGTCATAGATCTATCTATGTAAACCTTTCTAGAGTCTAGTCAAAGAAGTTGTAAAGATGAAAACAAACAACAAATGTCATTTGAACTGCCATTTATGACAATGATTATCTTCACTTTTCCTCTTTATCACTGGAGTAAAGGATATCTAGGCACAAGGGAAAATTCATTATTTATCTAGTATTGATTAAAACATACTAAGCTAGAGAATGATTATAAAAATAGAATTATCAATGGAAAAATACACACACACACACACACACACACACACACACACACGGGCAGGAGGATGCCTGCCTTGCCTTGCACAGGACTCAGGCTGAGTCAAATAAACCCCACCACACTGGGGACACTTAAGTGTTCTCTTTGTTTCTGTGTCTCCTTTTCTATTTGAAGAAGTCATCATGGTACAGAGAGATGAGAACAAAAAAAGAGAAAAAGAGAGAGAGAGAGAGAGAAAGAAAGGAAAGGAAAGAAAGGTGACATATTTTAAATAAATGTTAAGTTAAAATTGACCACATAGCATGACCTGGAAAATTAGAAATGTTTTCTGAAAAATCTCTCTGGTATTAAATACATAGTAACTATTTATTTATTTATTTACCTTCCAGAGCACTGTTCAGCCCTAGTTTCTTGTGGTATAGGGGACTGAACCTGGGATTTTGAAGTCTCAGGTATGAAAATCTCTTTGCATAATCACTATGCTATCTCCCCCACCCAATAGTGACTTCTTTACAAAGTAAACTTATGCTATATTTTGGAGAACTGTTCTATCAATCAAATTGTTAGATGTATACACTAGAGATGATTATGTTTAAAATAAATCTTTGTTATGTAATGCTCTTTCAAAGTTGGTTGACATTGTATGTAACCTGACACACTTACATTTTATAAAAGCCCAAGAATGTTCTGAAAATAGGGCTCTGCATAGACTTATTGATAGCTAGGAGTATCAATTGCTAGTAAAAATGGTTTTATTGCTGATCTTGCTCACATTCCAGTTGAAAGTGAGGAAAAGTCTCCCTCACTCACTTATAAACATTTGAAATAATGGCCTGGAAAAGAAGAAATCTATATTAGGGGAAGATATCAGGTGAATTATTAATTTAATCTGTGCAGGAAGCTCAAAGATTGTTTCCACTACCTCTTATAACTGCATCTTATTTCAGATTTAATAGATTCCCTTGAAAGGGCCAAACAAGACAAAGATAACTAAGCTGAATCACATATGTAAATTTTAATTTATAGAAAATCATCAGGGAAACAAGAAAGATTCTCTCCACTAACATTGATTTTTCTTAAAATCATTTATTTTTTAGCCTGAACACTCCAGGCAAAAATTGAATTGGCTTCAACTAATTTGCAAATACTATCATTCACTTCTATTGTGCTACCCATTTCTCAAATCTCAATTAAATGTGATGACAGCTTACTTGCTAGAAACACATGGAAAGGTTCTTTCCCAACCAGAGGTCTTCATTCATTTCCTGCTCTTGGACTTGGCAAGTGAAGTCAAAACATCCATTACTGAGGCTGAGCTTTAATTTAGAAGGTTATCACCCAGAGTCAGCTAAATAATTACAAAATCATTTTCAAATACAAACTGCAAGAGAAATGTATAATAACAGTTGAGAATAATATATGCCACAAACTCTATTTACAATAAATTTCCAAAGGGTGAAATTATTTCCTACCTGTGTTGCTTGTATAGCCTTCTAATTACACCTGGATTGACTTAGCAGGTCTCTTCACAGTGTAGTTAGCTTTTACATCAGAGCCCAGAAAAACAACAATACAAATTACTCTGCAAGTCTTACTCAGATCTCCCACCCCCTGTAGAATTAAAAATAAGGAATGTGAGGGCTGGGGAGACAACATAATAGTTTTGCAAAAGACTTTCTTGCCTGAGGCACCAAGGGTCCCAGGTTTAATCCCCAGCATCACAACAAGCCAGAGCTGAAGAGTGTTCTGGGATCTCTCACTCTCTCTCTGTATTTTTCTCTTTGTATCTGTCTCATTAAATAACTAAATTATATATATGTGTATATGCATATATAATAAGAAAATAAAGTAAATAAAACTCACTTTCCCCTTATTTTTTCTTTATAGGTGAAATAAATAGCTATATTACATGTAAAATTTTAATGTACATATAATTAAATACAGAATCTGCATGGTTTTGGTTTGAGAGCATGGAATATTTTCAAGTCGAAGAATGCTAAAATAATCCTATGTACAAAATGAGTAACCATTTAATATAACAGCTGTTTCTTAATTCTAAAGAATAAAAGATAAAGTGTAAGGAACACTTGACAGAGAACAACTGTTCATTTTTTTTCCCCCACCAGGGTCATCCTGGGGCTCAGTGCTAGCACTACAAATCCACCACTCCTGGCCCAATTTTTTCTTTCTTTCTTTCTTTCTTTTTTTTTTTTTTTCTATTCAATAGAACAGAGAGAAATTAAAAGTGGAGGGGGAGATGAAGAGGAAGAGAGAAAGAGAGATAGCTGCAGACCTGCATCACAACTTGTGAAGTGTCCCTAATGTAGGTGGGGAGCAGGGGCTGGAATCCCAGTCTTTACACAGGTCCTTTATCATAGTATTATGTGTGCCACTATGTACTATGCATGCCATGTACTATGTACTATGGATGCCACTGCCCAGCCCCCTCACCCTCTTCTTTATAGCTGAAGAACTAAATCTCAAGTGGTTGAAAATTTTTCCAAACTCTTGTGAAGGAGTACTGGCACTCAACCTCAGTAATTTCTTTCTTTCTTTTTTTTTTTAAATTATCTTTATTTACTTATTGGATAGAGACAGCCAGAAATCGAAAAGGAAGGGGGTGATAGGGAGAAGGAGAGAGACAGAGAGACACCTGCAGCCCTGCTTCACTACTTGCGAAGCTTTCCCTCTGCAGGTGGGAAACTGGGTCCTTGCGAGCTGTAACATGTGTGCTTAGCCAGGTGCGCCACCACCCGGCCCCCCTCAGTGATTTTTTTACTCTTATCATTGTCACATGACCTCTTTAGGTTTCTGCTCATCATCTGATAACCAGAGTAACTGGACTGAGCTGGGGAGATAGCATAATTATTGTGAAAACATTTAAAAAAATTTTTATTATCTTTATTTATTTATTGGATAGAGACAGTCAGAAATCGAGAGGGAAGGGAGAGATAGAGAGGGTGAGAGACAGAGACAACTGCAGCACTGCTTCGCCACTTGCCAAGCTTTTCCTCTGCAGGTGGGAACTGGGGGTTTGAACCTGAGTCCTTGAGCATTGTAACATGTGCGCTCAACCAGGCATGCCACCACCTGGCCCCTTTGTGCAAAACATTTTAATTCTTGAGGCACTAAATTCCCAGGTTCAGTCCTCAGCAATACGATATGTTAGATCTGAGCAGTGCTCTAGTCTCTCTCTCTCTTTCTTTCTTTCTTTCTTTCTTTCTTTCTTTCTTTCTTTCTTTCTTTCTTTCTCTATTTCTCTATCATTAAAACAAAGTAAATAAATTTTAAAAAGAGTACCTCTGCCTATTCAAAGGATAATGCTCCAAGATAATTGAGATTGTGAGAATTCCTTTAAGATTGTAATTTACTCTGGGGTGGTGGTGGTGGAAGGGAGTATTCAGATCCTGGAACATGATGATGATGGAGGACCTAGGTAGGGGGTTATAGTGCTATATGGAAAATTGAGAACTGTTACACGTGTACCAGCTACTGAATTTTACTGTTGAATGTGAATCATTAATATCCCAATAAAAGGAAAACATTTCAATTTATGACACTGATGCCTTGTATATAGGAGACACTTGACAAATCTGAGTGGAATTTCTGTAATCACTGAGTAAGATTTCCTCTCCAGAACTCACCGTCCTTGCCTCAGGTTTTTGTTTTTAAATTAATTAATTAATTAATTAATTAATTTTTGTCTTTATTGGAGAATTAATGTTTTACATTCGACAGTAAATACAATAGTTTGTACATGTATAACATTTCCCAGGTTTCTATATAATAATACAACCCCCCGCTAGGTCCTCTGTCATATCTTGCCTTGGGTTTTAATAAGGCTTATGCCATCAGCACCTTTATTGCTTGGCTGCAGTCATTTGTAGTGTGGAAGCAGAAACGTGGTCTCTACCCGGTTGAGGAGGACAAGGACGGAGTTTTTTTTTTTTTGCTTAGAAATTAGTAAGCATTCTAGTAAGTTGTATCCCTTCTACCCTACGGTTCTGTTAATTTATCCTTTCTCAAATAAAAATATATTTAAATAAAGAAATTAGTAAGCATTCTAGGACTTAAAGTGTGTGTGTGGCTGGGGGGAGGAGTGTCTTGCAGACACCTGTTTTGGGAGGATGAGATGTTGTATACTTATGTGTCAACAACTTTACTGTAAACCACTAACCTCTTAATAAAGAGAGGACAAAATTAAGAAGCATTCAAACTGGGTGCAGAACAAACCTTTCACTCAAATACTCTAGAGCCAAGTTATCTCTACAGATGTAGGGGAAGGATTTCCTCTTCAATGTGTTCCCCCCCCCTCCCAGTCTTTAAAATGTCTTTTAAAAAAAAATCTTTATTTTATTGTTATTATTTTTCTACCAGAAGACTGCTTAGCTCTGGCTTATAGTAGTGCAGGAGATTAAACCTGGGATTTAAGAGCCTTAGAAGTAAAAGTCTTTCAGCCACCAGGTTCCAGATGCTTCCATGATGCCAATTGGACTTTCCTGGGCAGACAACCCCACCAATGTGTCCTGGAGCCCCACTTCCCCAGAACCTCCACCCCATTAGGGAAAGAGAGAAAGAGAGTGGGAGTAAGGATTGACCTGTCAGTGCCCATATTCAGCAGGGAAGCAATTACAGAAACCAGACCTTCCACCTTTTGCACCCCATAATGACCCTGGGCCCATACTACCAGAGGGTTAAAGAATAGGAAAGCTATCAGGGGAGGGGATGGGATACGGAGTTCTGGTGGTGGGAACTGTGTGGAGTTGTACCCCTCTTATCCTATGGTTTTTGTCAGTGTTTCCTTTTTATAAATAAAAAAATTTAAAAAAAAGAAGTAAAAATCTTTTGCATAACCATTGTGCTATCTCCACAGCTCCTAACATCTTCCAGTCTTGAGGATGTCCTGGAGCAGATTAGATTGAGTAATGTCTTTCAGGCACAATGGCCTTCTAACTTATACTGATCCCTGCCTGGCATCTCTCTCTCTCTCTCTCTCTCTCTCTCTCTCTCTCTTTCTCTCTCTGACACCAGGTATATCAGATCTAGTAAAGTCCATTCCAGGTATTTCTAGGTCACTGCTGGTGATTGACATGTCCCCACAAACCTAGTCCAGGATTCCCTCACCATGGATCCCCAGGTCCCCAACCTCAACATATGCTTATTTGAAACAGAAATCATCAGCTAAGAGCCTGACCCCAAGACTCTCATCATCTGTATGTGTGTGTGTGTGTGTGTGTGTGTGTGTGTGTGTGTGTGTGTGTGTGTGTGTGTGTGTGAGAGAGAGAGAGAGAGGGAGTTTTTGGAGGACTGGCTTCCAGAGAAAGATAGAGAAGTTGGAGCCAGGTATTGACACACCTGGTAGAGCACAAATGTCTCTATATATAAGTACCTAGGTTCAAGCTCCCCATCTCCACCTGCAGTGGAGAAAGTTCATGAGTGGTGAAGCAGGTCTGTGGGTATCTCTCTCTCTTGTTCTCTCTCTATCTCCTCCTCCCCTCTTGATTTCTTTTTGTCTTTATCCAAAAATAAATATTTTTTAAAAGAAGAGATGAGTCATAAAGACAGATGGGGGAACCATAGCCACAATCTCAGATAATCTTGAAGCCCTTATAGGATTTCACACACCTCAGTCTTTGATTTGTCTACTTTTGCAGATGGGTTTTGTTATTTTCTGATTGAAGAAAAAATGTTGCTGTGACTTATTTATCCAGTAAGAACATTGCCTCATTTGGTTAATTGTATTCACATATTTGGGCAAAATGAGATTTTAAAAGGGAAATGGTTCTGGGAATGTTTTAGCAGTGTATGAAGTAAGAAAAGATGGGCAGGACTTCTGCCAGTTCCATTCTGCTCTGCTCAGTTTCCTCTGTGTCTTTTTCCTTTCTCTACCTCCTTCTTCATGTTATCACTATTCTCCCTGCATTGAAGTACATGCATGGTAGCTGTTTGGAGAGAGGATGAGTGTGAAGATAAGTCGTCAAAGAACAGTGGAAGACACTGTAGCCAATTACATTGGGAGAGTAATGTGTCCTGGGGGGAGATGATCCCTGTATATCTGTGGTTGGTCTTGTCTTCCCCCCATTGTGTCCAGATTGACTATTTTTTCCAGACAAAGAGACAAATAGAGGAGATGGTGGGAGTGAGGGGAAGACACCAAGGCACGGAACTTCCCCCAGTGAGTGGGGGCAGGGCTCAAACCTGGATCCCATTGCAAGACTAAGCAGGCCCACCATTCAGGCTCCTTGCTTGCCAGCCCAAGAGCTTAGTAGACTTGCATGTTGCTGGGTATATTTACAAAATCAACCCAAGAATACAGCTAGTAAGTTATTAAGAAATGTGTTCCTCATGAGAAGTGATTCATGGGGTCAGAATCTCAAATAAAATTTGTGACTACAGACATGTTATTTTCATGTATCTTCTAGCATATTGCCCCATGAACACCGTCTTATAATCTATTTTAAAACTTTAGACAATTCATTCAGTTGACCATGTCTGTATTTCTCAGCATCCCCATTATATAAGGTGGTAAACGGAGTCTCCATTCACAACTTCAGATCCATACCCAAGATAACAGATGAGTCACTCAGCAAACATACACTTACTGAGTGCTTATTATGTGCTATCTGCTGAAGTGACATGAAGATGAACAAGATGTAGATCCTACCTTGAGGGGTACCAGGTGCTTTCTTCAAGACCCTATATTATTGTATCACAACATCCACAAGTCAGCTGGGAGTTACACTGACGATAAATCAATAACCTCATTTCAGGGCACAAACACAGAGATGGCAAATAAAGCCCAGACATGCCTAAGGCAATATTGACTGAAACAACAAATGACTTATTATTATAGGAGGCAGTGAATAATTTCACTACTAAGGGTGAAAGAAAACCCCCTCTTTTCTCAATCTCTCTCACTTAAATAGCAGCTGAATTTCTTTTTAAAATCTCCAAAGTTTCAGCGAACAGTGTAGAGGAAACTTAGATATTTCTAAGCAAAGAGTGAAACTAGATCTTTAACACTATATATAAATGGGTAAAAGACACATATAAGTGCTGAAGCCACACAATGCATAGAAGAAAAGAAGAACTATAAACTAGGCATGAATGCAGAGATGTCTTTGGAGACTTATCTTGAACTAAAGAGGAAACAAAAAAATAAATAAATCGTCTTACAGCAAATCAAAAAGCTTTTATACAGTGAAAGAAACTATCACAAAGACGAATAAACAGTCTACTGAATGGGAGAAGGTATTTGTATATCATATACTAGACAAAGAGTTAGTCTCCAAGAAATATAAAGTACTCGTATAACTCAACAACAACATAACAAACAACCCAGTCAAGAAATATTCGGGAGTATTGAATAGGCATTTTTTCATATTGGTGAAAAGAAAAGAAAACATAGTGGTGGCCAATAGGCACATGAAAATAATGCTTGGCTTCACTTATTATTCAAAAATGCAAATACAAACTACAGTGAGATGTCACTTTACACCTGTAATTATGGAAACAACATGTATTGTTAAAGGTGAAGAAAAAAAAAATTAACACTACCGGTGGGTGTGTATGTACCTGTGTATTCTCTATGAAGCAGTGTGAAAACTTCCTTAACAACTAAAACTAAAAATAACACAAGATACAGCAATACCAGACTTAAGACATCTATCTGAAGATTATGAAAAATACTAAGCAAAAAAGATTTTATGTGTATCTCTATGTTAAAGTGTCAGCTTTGTTCATAATAGCTCAAGTGGAAACCCTCTAAATGCTCACCCGTAAGTGACTGAATAATTAAGTTGTAGTATGTGAATATATATATATATATGTATATATGTACATATATATATTTATATTTCTCAATGAAATACAGTTCACATACTAAAGAAAAGATGGGATATTGATTATGTTTTTCAAAAACCTGGATGAGGTTTAAGATAATCATTCTAAGTAAAACAAGCCAGAAAGTGAAACACAAATGGTAGATAATGTCTCTCAGATATTAAATCGAAATAATCAAAACGTACAACTGTCAAATTACAAGAAAATAGCTCTGAGAATCTGTAGAAATATGGTAGTTGCCAAAGAGGAAGGAAGAGTTTAGAGGAATGGAGACAGAGAAGTTAGTCTCATCAAGAGAATGGCATGACAGCTTTGTCCATGGGTGAGGTGAGACCTATACTCATGCAGAGGTGTGAAGTTATATTCTCAAATTTTGTGTAGTACTGTGAACCGATGGCAAAGCAATACAATTTTAACTAAAAACAATCTCTAGAGTTCATATTAAATAAATAGCTACAGCAGGTGAGTAGGCAGCTCATCAATGAGAACAAATTTCTTTTACAGACCCACACTCAAAGCCCTGAACCACACATGACAGATGTATGTTCTGGTCTGATGTACTTGGTACCTCACTCTCTCAGTAAAAAAATACTTAGGACTGAGTAGTGGTGCACCCAATTGAGCATACTCATTACCATGAATCAGGATTCAAATTCAAGTCCCCAATTCCCACCTACAGGGCAGAAGCTTCTGTCAATGTACTTCAAATATGATCCTGGGAAAGTTACATGAAAATTCTCCAAATTCTTAGTGACCCTGTTTCTTCAACATGTGATGTTTTAATAATGTGAAGTTCTCAGTACGGTGCTTGCCCACAGAGCAAGCTGTAGCCTTTAACCATGACTGTATCTTACACCCTCCCTTTTTTTAAATCACCTGGGCTTCACTGGTCAGGACCAGTTCTTTCAGGTAAAAAGAAACAGAGTTATAGAGACAGAGAGGTGGGGGGGAAATAATCAAGCAGGTGGTGGAGCACTTGATTAAGTGCACACATAACAGTGTGCAAAGATCCAGGTTAGAACCCCTGGTCCCCACCTGCAGGGGGAAAGCTTCACAAGTGGTGAAGCAGGTTGCAGGTATCACTCTGCCTCTTTCCCTCATTATTTCTCCCTTCCTCCCTGCTCAGTTTTTCTCTGTCTCTATCCAATAAGTAAATAAATTTAAAAAAAAAGCTTCACCATATTGTGAGGTCTGGGCTCAAGCTTGCCTCATTTGCATGACAAAGCATGTACCCTGCCTAAGTGAGCTAGGTCACAGGCCCTGCATACTGCTGATTTTAGTAACAAAGCTAATCTTGAATCCATTTATTATTAACTCGCTTCATTCCTGTCCCACATCTTGGAATCTGAGTCTATGCCCAAAGTTTGGCGTCATGCGAAGATTATAGCAGTTTTAAAACCAAAGAAAGACCCAACACTGGCCGCCAGCTATAGACCAATTTCTCTCCTCTCCGTGTGTTACAAACTCTTTGAGAGGCTGCTTCTGTCACGTATTTCTCATCTTACAGAGAAATTCCTATCACCTGCCCAAGCTGGTTTCCGCCCAGGAAGATCTACCTGCGAACAAGCCCTGGCCCTCTCAACTTACATTGAAAATGGATTCCAGAAGAATTTAAAGATGGGTGCTGTCTTTGTTGATCTCACAGCAGCCTATGACACGGTCTGGCACCGTGGTCTCCTAGTCAAGATCTCAAGATGCCTGCCTCCATGGGTGGCCAACACTATATCGTTTCTTCTCCAAAACAGAAGATTCCGGGTACATCTGGGTGACAAGTCTAGCAGATGGAGACTTGTCTCAAGTGGCCTCCCCCAGGGCTCTGTTCTGGCTCCTACGCTATTTAATATTTACATCAATGACCTCCCAGAAACTTCTTCAAGGAAGTTCATCTACGCCAATGACATCTGCTGTGCAACTCAGGCATCGAAGTTCGACATCCTCGAGGAAACACTCACGAAAGACATGTCTCTGATATCTGATTACTGTAAAAAATGGCGACTAATCCCTAGCACTGCAAAAACATCTGTTTTCCATCTACACCATGCCTCGGCCTCACGTGAGCTTAATGTGCAGCTTGGCGATACGAGAATCCAGCATGAAGCCCAGCCAGTCTATCTTGGCGTTACTCTCGATCGCACTCTGTCATTTCACAAACATCTCATAAAAACTGCAGCAAAGGTGGGCGCGAGGAATAACATCATTGCAAGACTGGCCAGCTCCTCATGGGGCGGGAGCGCTTCCACACTATGATCATCATCTCTGGCATTATGCTATTCCACTGCAGAATACTGTGCCCCATACTGGGGGTTGGTTGATTCCAAATTATATTCCTCCATGAGGATAATTTCTGTAACCATCCCTTCCACCCCGGTTCCATGGCTGCCAGTTCTTAGCAACATCGCCCCGCCAGATATTCGTCGGGATGCGGCATCATCTAAGTTCATTTCCCACGTCTATGCTCGACTGGACCTGCCAATATACACGGATATCTTTGCCCACCCTGTCCAACGCTTGACGTCTCATCACCCAATGGTCCCCTATGCCTACACTGAACTTCTCTGTTCCAGACTCTTGGAAACAGAGTTGGCAGTCAGCTGAGGTAAAGAACAAACACCTCATCACAGACCTCTGCAAGTGTCAACCCGGCTTTGACCTAGCACGTTATGATTGGGCCCTCCTCAATCGCTATCGAACGGGCCATGGCTGGTGTGCCGCTATGTTCCATCGCTGGGGAGCCAGAGATGACCTGAACTGCCCCTGCGGCTACAGACAGACTATGACCCACATAGTCAACGACTGCCACCTCTCCAGATTCAAGGGAGGTCTCGAAACTTTACATCAGGCTCAACCTGACGCTGTTGACTGGCTGCGGAAGAGGGGAAAATGCTAGAAGAGGAAATTAACTTCCCCACCATAATTTTCCCACTATAAAATCACTAGCTAAGTTAGAAGCACACAGTAGATTTTTAAGCATGAGCAAAAATATGGAAGATTTGTAACGTGATTAAAATTGTGATTAATAACAATGAAAAGATTAACAATTAAAGCATTAGCAATTAATAATTAAAAGAAACTCAAAATGAAAAATGTGGAAATAATATTCAATCAATGATACATTTAAATGATTAGCTTTTATATGTTTTTAACACTTTTTATTATTGTGTTCAAGTATCTGCTGTTAAGGTATGTGTGTCTATTTGGACTGAACTTGACTTATGACATCTTACCCACATACATATTACATAGCAAGATGATACTAAGTTAACATTACTGAGAAAATTAGGTGCAGAGAAAATCAAGGTAGACAAAGAAGATAACAATATATGTCTATATATGACATTGTACCATGAAGTTCTGTGTGTGTGTTGTAAATGGCTCACTGATTTGATACTATGGTACCTGGCAAAAACCTTCAGGAGAATGAAAGTGAAAATAAATTCCATTAAGGTCATAATCTAAATCAAACACGTTTCTAAGAGGAAGGTTAATCACTACCAATATTAAAATAAGAACAGTTCTTATGTTCAGTTTTAGTATTCATCAGAAACTTGGCATATGGGCATTAACAAATTTATACAATGGTTGTTTACTTAACCCCTGTCCTATAAAAGTTTATGTTGCTAGGTGCCACAGAAAGTTTACTAAAACTGTTCCTGATTTCAAAGGCTTTACATCCAAAAGACACTATAAATAATACATTAATAAACTGCATTTCAGGTAGACAAGAATGATGGAAGATGTACTAGCAGTACTGAAAGAAACAATTTAAGTCTCAGAGAAAAATCTGGATTATCCTGGGAGGAAGAAAACAAATGAATTCTTTTTGTTTTCTAATATATAGACTGTGCTCAGGGCTTTATGGTAATTTTTAAATATTTAATTATCCCTGAGTGTGGATTTCAAAAACCACAGTATACAATATCAATCCAGAGCTAATGCAAAACTGTTAGAGGTAGTGGGGTGGGGAGGAGAAAGACGCTAGAAGTCTGTGAACAATTCTACTCTCATCCCATCATACAGTTAAAAGCATGAACTTTTAAGAAAAATGAAAGAAAACAAGCAACAACAACAACAAAATTAGCATAGCCACAGGCCCTTTGGAATATAACTAAAATATGCCTGCTAGGTATCTACCAAATAGAGGACCCCCCCCCCCCAAACTCTTCATCTGCACTATTCCAGCCTTTAGGTTCATGATTAGTCAACAATTTGTTTGGCTTTATATGTTAACTCTCTTTTCAGCCACCAGATTCAGATGCTAGCATGATGTCAACCAGACTTCCCTGGAAAGACAACCCCACCAATGTGTACTGGAGCTCTGATTCCACAGAACCTTGCCCCACTAGGAAAAGAGAGAGGCAGGCTGGGAGTATGGATCAACCTGTCAACAGCCATGTTTAGTGGGAAAGCAATTACAGAAGCCAGACCTTCCACCTTCTGCATCCCACAATGACTTTGGGTCCATACTCCCAGAGGATTAAAGAATAGGAAAGCTATCAAGGGAGGGGATGGGATATGGAGTTCTGGTAGGAATTGTGTGGAGTTGTACCCCTCTTATCCTATGGTTTTACCAGTGTTTCCTTTTTATAAATAAAATAAAATAAAATTGCATGGACTTTTAAATAGGTGTCAATCTCACATCAACCCTTCATCTGAGACTGTCAAAAGCCAGGGCTAAACTTTATACTTGTCTTCAATAGTGTGTGCCTCCGTTCTATTCATTAATCCAACATAATTGGATGTTCATTGTATTATGAGAGTAGTACTTGGCAGTGTGGAATTAAAACTGAATGGAATTTGATTGTTTTCCTGAAGAAAATGAAATCATAGTTTAGATGGGCAAACACATACATAAACAAGTAATTATAGTAACCTGACACATGCAAATACAATAAGAAAAGGGAAACATGAAAAACAACAAGAAGCAAACTAAGAAATCTCTGCCTACTTGTATAGAGTGAAAAAGATCACATTGTGCTGACATTTGAGCTTTTTGAAAGATGAGCATTTTGCAATACATCCTCTTATATGATAAGGATGGTATTCCTTCCTGGTAAAAGAATTGTGTTCAGAGCCACTGCCATACAATCTATCAGTTTAATATGTCCTAAGTACCAAACAAGGATATAGTGTGTGCTTACTTAGTATGACAATTGCAAAGAAGTAGAAAATTGCTATTAGTCTTCAAAATGTTTATTTCTAGTAAGTATATTACCTTTTTCCAACTTCTAGCTGTGATTAGGAGGAAATGACAGAACATCCTAAATGGTTAGTGATGGTACACATTCTGGGATACGAAAGATAATGTGAATCATTATTATTTTTTGAAGCTGATAATGATTTTTTAAGTTTTATTTATTTATTTTTATTTATTATTATTATTATTTTTATTTAAGAAAGGATTAATTAACAAAACCATAGGGTAGGAGGGGTACAATTCCATACAATTCCCACCACCTAATCTCCATATCCCACCCCCTCCCCTGATAGCTTTCCCATTCTCTATCCCTCTGGGAGCATGGACCCAGGGTCATTGTGGGTTGTAGAAGGTGGAAGGTCTGGCTTCTGTAATTGCTTCCTGCTGAACATGGGCGTTGACTGGTCAGTCCACTGCCTCTCTCTTTCCCTAGTAGGGTGGGTCTCTGGGGAAGCTGAGCTCCAGGACACATTGGTGGGTCTTCAATCTAGGGAAGCCTGGCCAGCATCCTGATGGCATCTGGAACCTGGTGACTGAAAAGAGAGTTAACATATGAATCCAAACAAATTGTTGAGCACTCATGGACCCAAAGCTTGGAATAGTGGAGAGGAAGTGTTAGGGGGGTACTCACTGCAAACTCTAGTGTACTTCTGCTTTCAGGTATATATTTTGCAGTAGTTTATGGATACGTGTGAACATATGCTCTCTCTCACAGAAACTGGTGTATATCTAGGTTTTGGGACTTTGTTAGAAAGTGAACCACCTGAGATGAAATTAGAGTATACTATGAAAGGAAAGGTCTCACCCGAGTAATGAAGTTGAAGGGTTGTCATTCCACACGTGAAGTCTCTGGACACAGTCTGAAGTGAAGCATGTTGAGGTGGTAATCGTTGCGTTGGTTAGGTTGTGGTCGGCGGATGCAATATTATTTGATATGATTGGGAGAGGCATATGGGAAAGTGGGCCCTATCCAAGGGTTCCAGGACTGGGGGAAGTAGGGGCTCTATAGTGGAGATGTGAGGTTCCTGCTGTCTTAGGGTTCAAAAAGACAATGGATAGTTAATGTTATCATCACATTATTTGGTAATTGGGTTAACTTTGGAAAGTCCTTTTGCTAGGGTTTGCTGTACAGTACCCAGTATCTTGTATATAGCTGTGCAGCTGATATTGATTTTGTTTACTTTTATGGTCCCACTTTTACTTCCATTCTAAGTCACACATACAACTGTTACAACTTTTAAAAAAAATTAATATTTATTTATTTATTGGATAGAGACAGCCAGAAATAGAGAGGGAAGGGGGCAATAGAGAAGGTGAGAGACAGAGAAACACCTGCAGCCCTGCTTCACCACTCGCAAAGCTTTTCCCATGCAGGTAGGGACCAGGGGGTTGAACCCAGGTCCTTGAGTATTGCAACATGTGTACTCAACCAGGCACGCCATTGCCCGACCCCACTGTTAAAACTTTCAAGTGTACTTCCTTTTTCCTTTTCTCTCTTAGGTAAGGAAAATATGACCTGATTTCCTCAAGTGTTCTCCACATTCTCTACCCTCACACTGATAGGGCAATAGCAAAGGTTCCTAGTCAGAAATGCTCTAGGACCAAGTGGAACTGGGGCTCAGAGCCATCTGATCATCTTCTAAGATTTCCCTCTTGGAGTATTGAGCAAAATTCTTTTAGGGTACAAAAGGAAGGAGCTCTGCCTACTATAATTGCTTCCTCACAAGATATAGACACTGGCTGATTGGTCCATACCCACAGCCTGAAAAGGACATAATTTTGTAGTTCAGAAGAACCAGGGTAAATTCCCTGGATGTGGTTGGGCATAAACTGTTCCTTAAAAACTGGGGTGGCATTTATATGATATGGGAGCAAAAACCTGCCCAGCAAAAACCACTATGGTGTGCCTACCATGTGTCAAGTTCATGAATGAGGAAGCAGCACTGTGGTCAGTGGAACATTGGGAGTGAAAACTTTGGGTGTGTAAGAATATCAAGATACACACATAAGTTGGTGGCAGACTAGATGGATAAGACTACAAATGGAAAGAATATTGGACCAGAGGACTGCAGCTAGTTGAAGAGGTAGGATTGTTGGAACTGGGATCTAAAAGGGGAGTTGTGGAAGGTTATATGTAGGGAGGAAGCTTAGGAAAGAAGCAAACTGGATCAAAGACGTAGCTGGTAGACAAGAAACCATAAAATATGCAGAAGAAAACATTGGCAGAACATTTGATGTCTGCTTTGGAAATATCTTTGGAGACTTAAGTTCAACAATTAGAAAAACAAAAGGAAAAATAAACCACTGGGACCGTATCAAACTGAAAATATTCTGGACAGAAAAAGGAACAATCATCAAAACAGATACATCCTATGGAATGTGAAAATATATTTGCATGCCAGACATCAGACAAAAGGCTAATAACCAAGACATATTAAGAACTCACACAATTTGGCAACAAGAAAAAAAAAACATTATTAAAAAATTAGGGAAAGAGGGAGTCGGGCTGTAGCGCAGCGGGTAAGTGCAGGTGGCGCAAAGCACAAGGACCGGCATAAGGATCCCGGTTCAAACCCCGGCTCCCCACCTGCAGGGGAGTCGCTTCACAGGCAGTGAAGCAGGTCTGCAGGTGTCTATCTTTCTCTCCCCCTCTCTGTCTTCCCCTCCTCTCTCCGTTTCTCTCTGTCCTATCCAACAATGACTACAACAATAAAAAAAAAAAAAAGAAAAAAAATTAGGGAAAGGGTGCCAGGCAGTGGTATACTTGGTAGAATGCTCACATTACCATCCATGAAGATCCATGTTCAAGTGCCTTTGCCCAAAGGGGGGAGGGATTCATAAGCAGTGAGGCTGGTCTGCTGGTCCATCTTTCTCTCTGTCTCTCTTAGCTTTTAGGGTTATCACTGGGGTTCTGTGTCTGCACTACAAATCCACTGCTCCTGCAGGCCATCTTCTCCCATTTTTGTTGCCCTTGTTGGATAGGACAGAGAGAAATGGAGAGAGGAGGGGAAGGGAGGAAGTGGGAGAGAAAGATCGACACCTGCAGACCTGCTTCACCTCTTGTGAAGCAGCCCCCCTGCAGGTGGGGAGCCAGCGACTGGAACAGGGATCCTAATACCTGTCGCTGTGCTTTGCACCACATGAGCTTAACCCGCTGTGCTATTGCCCAGCCCCCTCTCTCTTTACTTCTCTACCTCCCTCTTCCCACTCAACTTTTCTCTTTCATATTAAAGTAAATAGAATGAGAGAAAGAAAAATAAAAAAGTCCCAAACCGGTAAATGGCTGCCAGGAGCAATGGATTCATAGTGCTGGCATTAAGACCCAGCAATAATTCTGCTGCTAATAATAATTTTAAAAAATTAGGGAAAGAATTGAACAGGCTCTTCACTAAAGAGAATATTCAGACAGTTAACAGGCATATGAAGCAAAAATCAATGATGATAGAAATGCAAATCAAGAAGATAATGAACTACTATTTCACCCTTGTGGGAATGACCCACATCAAAAAAGATAGAAATAGTGCTGCCAAGAATGTAGACAGAAGGGAACCTTTCTACATTGTTGATGGAAATGCAAGTTAGTGCATTTCCTGTGGAAAACAGTTTGGCATTTCCTGAAAACACACACACACACACACACACACACACACACACACACACACACACACGTACCTGTTATATGATCTAGCTGTTCCTATCCAAAGAACACGAAGACACCAACTTGAAAATATCTGTGCACATCTATGGTTGTGAGTGTGTTATTTGAAGCAACCAACATTTGGGAACAACAGAGGAACGGTTTGAGAAATTGTGGCACATATACATATACATATACATATACATATACATATACATATACATATACATATACATATACATATACATATACATATACATATACATATACATATTAGAATATTATAAAGCTGTTCTTCTTCTAGCATTTGCCCTTCTTCCGTAGCCAGTCAACAGCGTCAGGTTGAAAGCTGTCAGGAGCTGCTTGTTGCTGGCTTTGAAAGTGACTGGGATCCATGTGGATTCAGTCGGCTAGGAAGGATCCTCAGTTTCCCCAATGAATGGGTACTCACGGGATGCACCACGAGAAGGTCGATCCAATATAAAGCTGTAAGAAACTAGAATAACTTCTCCCTTACTACAACATGGATGGGATAGAGGTCATCATATTGAATGAAATAAGGCAGAAGGAGGAAGCAGGTGGTGATGCACCCAATTGATCACACATGTTACCACGTGCAAGGACTTGGGTTCAAACCCTTGAATTCTCCATGCAAGAAGAAAGCTTCACAAACAGTGAAGCAGTACTGCAGGTGTCTCTCTTAGTCTCTCCATCTCTGCCTTTCCTTCTCCTCTCAGTTTATCTTCTATACTAAATATGAATATATAAATTTGAGAAAAGAAAAGAAATAAGAATAATTAGGACATATTGGACAATGTGACTAATAGAGTCTAAGAAACAAAGCAATGACTTATGCAAGGTAAGTCAGATTTGAGGAACACAAAGGAGCAAAAATGCGGAGGGTTGAGGAGCTAAATCCCAATGCTAGACCAAGATGATGGTTTGGTGGAGGAGGAGATGTATTGACACCTGTCTTGGGGAAATGTGGAAATGGACCCTTGTGACAATAATCCTGCAAATCAACATTTCCTCACTCAAGTGATACCAGAGTTGTGGAAAGAAAAACAAAGAAGCATGTAGAGAAAATTAATTTCCCCCATGGAATAGAATAGCTGGAAGGGATTGTAGAGAGCCTTTCATTCACCACCTTCTTCAGATTTCTTTTCTTCTGTAGTCATTCAACAGAAGAGAAAAATTAACACCTAAGGAGTTCATGAGATTTATGCAAGGTCAAATAACTTTGTCCTTATAAAGTAACATTGTTTTCACTTAAGTCTTGTGTGTGTGTGTGTGTGTGTGTGTGTGTGTTCATAATGCTCATTGCAGAAAGCTGAAGATGGCATGCAGCAGACAACTCCAGAATGAATTTGCATCCTCATCTTTGAGGGGATCCTGTTTTCCTCTATTTCCCTCTCCACTTTCATTTCTCCAGCAGAAGACCAGCTCCTTGTGGTTGTGGAGAATGATGGAGGGCACATTACATGAGCTGGAGGCACAGACGATATGAGATATGCAGACCTATCAGAAAATGAAAAGGCCCTGCACACCCTAACTCTCAGCTCTGTGCTGTGCTTTTGTTGCCTGGTGAAGTCTGGTCATATATATATATGTGTGTGAGGTGGGTTGGGGAGTGAGTTCAGTTTCAGCAATACTATCTCTTTTCTTCAGAGACTCTCTGGAAGCTATACTGTTCTAGAGGAGACAAGACTGAAGTGGGGAGCTCAGAGACTAGCCAATCTGGGACTACTGGGGAAGATACTTCACAAAAGTCACCACCCTAGAGGAAAAGCATGAATTCCCTAAGGCCCCGTGTCAGCAAGGAAGAAGTAGAAATTCTGGTACAAATTACAGTCAGCAACTGAAAGGACTAAATGAGGAAGGTCCAGCAAGAAAAATCAAGCTCTAGAAGTGCGATTTTTCTATGGAACTCAAACTCAAGAACATCCGCAGATGCTGTTGAAATGCAATCAGGAACTTGGTCACATAAAAAAAGTAAACAAAATTGATTGTATGTCTCAAACTTTTTAAAGCACAGACTGAGTCTTTTTAATACATAGGCTGAGTCTTTGATATGTTGACTCTCGCAAAAGCCTAGACCAGAGAGAACAGAAGTAACCAGTGGCACAGCTATATACAAATAATGTTGATTATAACAATAAATATCTATTGTCTTCTTGAAACCTAAGACAGCAGGGACTTCACAGTTCTTCTATAGAGCCTATATTTCCCCCAGTCCTGGAACCTCTAGGGTGGGGCGCACTTTTCTACATGCTTCTCTCAATTCGTACCAAATAATATTGCATCTGTCAATCCCAACCTAATCAACTCAACAAGTACCACCTCAGCATGCTTCACTTAAGACTGTATTCAGAGACTTCAGGTGTGGAATGTCAACCCTTCAGCTTCATCACTCAGGTGAGACCTTTCCTTTCATAGTACACTCTAACTCCATTCCATGCTGTTTACTTCCTAACAAAGCCCCCCAAACCTAGAGATAGACCAGGTCCTATGAGATACAGCATATGTTCACATGTGTCCATAAGCTAGGACAAAATATATACCTGAAAGCAAAAGTACACAATAGTCTGCAGTGAGTCAGTATAAAGTTCCTAATGAAATAGTATCTAATTAGACTTAGATACCCTCCTCACCTACTTCCTATTATAGTTATCTTACTCACTCCAAAGCTAACCTTATCAAAGCAAGGACTGCAAAAGCTGGACTGCAAGGGCAAGAGACTAGTATACTTTACTGATGACTCTTTAGTCACTATCAGGCCACCCCATCAGCTGGGGCCCTATTTGGGGAGTCCTGAGGTTCCCAAACAGACATGATGGGGCTTAGACCTCGAATAAATCCTCTCTCCATTGTTACCAGTCATCTCTATCAGAAACAACACAATAGACCCCTTTCTGGGCCCCCCATAGGACCTTACCCTCAACTTGGATCAACAATGGTATAGAGTGTTTCGTCCTCCGAAATGAGGTTGGACAACACACTCTATGCTACACCTGAGGAAGATGCGTTGATACTGGGGCAGCTTGGAATGTTCCTACTCATGACCACAGAATGTGAGCTCAGTTCTAGAGGGATGCAGAGGTCACATAGGCTCCTAAGCTGAATATGGGCCCCAGACCAAATCAAATTGATAAGGTTTACAGTGAACAGTATTTATACCCCTTTCCCATATTAGGGAGCTACTCTCTTCCTTGATGCAGCTTTCTGTCCCTTTTCCAGCCCTGACATCATTTCTCCAGACAATAACTTGGATTCACCTGCATATCAGGTTTCAGGCTCAGGAAAACAAACAAACAAACAAACACACAAACAAACTAGTATAGCCACAGGCCCTTCAGAATATAACTAAAATATGCCTACTAGCTATCTACAAAATAGAGGGTCCCCCAACTCTTCATCTGTACTATTCCAGCCTTTAGGTCCATGATTGTTCAACAATTTGTTTGGCTTTGTCTCTTTTCAGCCACCAGGTTCCAGATGCTAGGATGATGCCAACCAGACTTCCCTGGACAGACAACCCCACCAATGTGTCCTAGAGCTCTGCTTCCCCAGAGACCTACCCTACTAGGGAAAGAGAGAGACAGGCTGGAAGTATGGATTGACCAGTCAATGCCCACGTTCAGCAGGGAAGCAATTACAGAAGTCAGACCTTCCACCTTCTGCATCCCACAATGACCTTGGGTCCATACTCCCAGAGGAATAAAGAATATCTGGGGAGGAGACGGATAGGGAGAGCTGGTGGTGGGAACTGTGTGGATTTGTACCCCTCTTATCCTATGGTTTTGTCAATGTCTCCTCTTTATAAATAAATAAAAAAAAAACCTGAAAGTGAGCCAAACATGAAATACTTTAGACCAACATAAAAACAAAATGTAAACAAGCCCTTTCCCTGCTCCCAGTGTTCCGTGAAGCCTTGCCACTACTTACAACTGGTGCTGTGGCTTGAATAATAAATGAACACACACAATTTAATCTTCTGGGAGCAAAGGAGACCTTAAAAAATAGCTAGCCTCTAAGTAACTGGGAGTTGACCATATAAAATTATTCCTCAGTATAAAAAATGGTTTAATATTTTAATTACCTTGTTTTAACTTTGTCTTTGAAAATTATATCTGTGTACATATATTTTTTTTGTACAATGTGAAATTTCAGAATGCATAATTAAGGCTGTTTGGCTATCTACATACTAATGTATAAATTTATTGTAAACACACACAGAGCACCATTTTAAAAATTTTTTTTAATTTAAGGGCATAGTTGTATTCTCATAATAAAAAGAAGGAACATTCCTAAACTCCATTCATGTAGCTGCACAATATTTTATACATTGCATTAAATGAGCTGGAATTTATATGACTTATATTATTGTATTTGGGGAAAGTTAAGTCACTGAAATGTTATAGAGTAGACAATGGTATTAACATATTCAGATCTGCAACTCAGCCCTCACTGCTGCTTTACACATGTAATTAGGTTGTTTCCATGGTAATGATCTAATTATGGGCTTCTCCTTGGCCTTGTGTAATCACATTTGCTGCATTTTGGCAAAGATGTTTTCCTTATTTTGCTGAACTGCAACACTTGACAAGATGTTCTCTCATAAAATGAATAATGATTTTTCTTGAGAGAGTGAAAGAGAAATGAAATGACACTGTCAAAGGTGATTTGAGAGGGATTATAGATATTTGATAAATCATTCCAGTATTAAGATATCTATTACCGCTTGAAAAAAGGATGGCCTAATTTTATCTTTTGTGTGTTTGTTTTATTATTTTTTTTTGCATGGGCCATTGCTGATGAAACTCATAGGAGATTCCTTTTTTTTTTTTTTTCTTTAATAAGCACACTATTTAAATGCTATTTCTGTGGTATCTAAGAGCCTGAGGGAAATGTTAGGTCAGGAAAAATAAAGCTCCAGAGAGCTTGACAGAAAGAGAACTGGAGACCATATTCAGTGAGGAGATTATATTGCAATTGACAAGGCTATTCATGAAAAAAATATTTGATTATGGTTGCCATGGCAGTGGGAAACACCTGAAGAAATCAATTAAGGTTGATTTTGGCAGGAATCCAAAGGCAATCTCTTACATGCAGAAAATGACAGGAGATATAAATAAGTGTAGGTGTGATTCTGGAATAGTGCGAGGATGCTTATTTAATTCTTATATATATATATAAAATGATACTGCTGTAAAGCATTTTTATAGGGGGCAATTTTATAGAAGATAGAACACATTTGTGAGATATCGCAGGCCCCTTACACAGAGAATCAGAAAGACTTGTGGGTTTTAATGACACAGTGTATGGGTACTTGTGCCCATAAGTTAGGAGTTAAATTGCATAACTATACTGGAGAAGAATGCAAATCCAAAATTAGTGAACAAGTATTCTCTGGACCAGTACCACATTGAAAATTCTGTCTAAATATCATTTTTCAGGGAGTAGCTCAGCTAATAAAATACACCCCTACCCTCCCTCAACTGGTGAGCAGGCCTAGATGTAGGATGGTGTGTCAGAAGAATTATAATTATAATAATTGATTTTCCATTTAGAACAAACCACTTTTTATAAAATATCATGTAGTCTGCTTTTACGTTTATATGGTGTTATTTTACTAGAGGGGGAATGACATTTAATGAGATATTGAGTTATTGTTTGCTGGCAACTAGTAGGAGTACTTTTTTCCTCTCACAGGAAAAAAAATAGTATTCACTGACTGGTAAATTAGCTCACTTGATCAATGTACTGCTTTGCCATGTGTAGGACTCATGTTTGAGGAAAGCTTGAAGGAAGCTCTAGTTCTGTGGTCTATTTCATTTTCTTTCTACTTCTCAGCCTTTCTGTTTCTATCTTAAAAAAAAAAATCACGACTTAGAATGCATCAGACACTATACAAGTCCCTGGGAGAACAAGGCAACTCATACCAGCATATTGTTTTTATGTTATTTCTCTCCTCTCTTCCCCTCTCCTCTCCTCTCCTCTCCTCTCCTCTCCTCTCCTCTCCTCTCCTCTCCTCTCCTCTCCTCTCCTCTCCTCTCCTCTCCTCTCCTCTCCTCTCCTCTCCTCTCCTCTCCTCTTCTCTTCCCTTTCCCTCCCCTCCCCTTCTCTTCCCTCCCCTCCCATTCACTCATGTTCCCTTCCCTCTTCTCCCTTCCTCTCATCTCTTCTCCTCTCCTCTTTTTTTTTTTTTTAATGGAGAAATAAGAAAATAACATAAGTGAGTCTCCACACTAGAACTGGCAGTCTCCTATAAAGAGTCAGAGAATGAAGTAGGAACATAGTGATCAGACTCTGACAAGAAGGAGACATTGGGAACAGGGGTTAGAGGCAATTGGGAAAGTGGAGCAAATATCACAAAATAATTTTCAAATAGGACAGTGACCTGGAATATGAAAGAGGAGAAGATGAGAAGGAAGGCTGGAGGGCAAACAAGGCCCAGAGTCTTACAAAACTCCTCTAATGTGCTGATGAACCAGATCCCTGGAATCCATTAAATGGAATGGAATCCCTTAAAGGGTTTCAAGCAAGGGAACAGCATGATCTGAGTTGAGATACCTGATGTTGCTACCCTTGGCACAGAGTGATTATAAAAGACTCAATCCGTTAATTTACATCCTGAAATAGTTGGTGTGCCAACCAGAACTCTCAGAGTGTGGTCTCATGTGAACCACTCTACTTTTCTAGTACTTTTTCTTGTTCTCTCTAAGAGTTGTCTGGGCTCTGTTCCTCCATATTGATTTTTTTTGCATGTGACTATATGAATGACCTGTCCTTGGTTATAGCTCTGCTCAGTCCACTAGCTCATGGATCAAAATTCTTTAAGTATTTTTTTTTTTCTCTGACGTAGACACTGCCTCCCAGTAGGTCAAACTGGGATGTTATTGGTAGCTCATACAGAAGTATGGGCTGAAGGGGCAGAGCAGGGGGAGGGGGCTGAATTAGTCACTGTGTATGATAGCAAATGATGGTTTGAAAAGCCATAAAGCACTTAAAGGATGATTGTGAATGTCTTTCCTAGGCTCTGCTCTTTTTTGGTTACATCCAGAACAGTGTTTTATTGAGTAGAATGTAGCACGGGGTTGCTTTTTAAGTGCTCCAAGGCCACAGTAAAAATAACCCGATTCTTGCTCTGTTTGATGAATGAATTTGGCAAACTTATTAAAAATGAAACATGCATGTTGTGAGGCAGAAAGATGCCTTAAACGGGTGAGCTAGGTCAGAGATCTCTCAGCTGGATATGGTACAACATTTCTTAAGTGTTTACTAGAGAACATGGGTCTGAAACTCAGGGTTCTCATGTGACAGGGAGGAAATTACAGACCACTGGAAAATTCTGCTCACTTCATTCATTGTTAGCATCAAACTAACATAAAGAATTACATGTGTTTAAAGTTGCCATTCTATTGGGCTGTCAGAAAAGTCATGACACATTTTTTTGCAGAGAAACATGGAAAAATATGTCATGACTTTTCAGACATCCCCAATATATTATGTTTAAACATAAGCAGGGTAGCCTAAGGAAAGGTTATCATGTGTTTATTCAGTAAGTGTTTAATAAACACCTAACATCTGTCAGATACTTAGTGTAATCAGATGAAAAGAATTCTCACCAGAAGTTCATTTTAGAGTAGACAGTTAATTACACAATAGTGTAATAATAATGGAAATAAAATATATTTAAGGAAACACAGATCAGGGCTTAGTCTAACATTGAGGGTTGGGGTCAAAGGTTAGTGGGATTGTTATGATTGTTCCAGAGTTCTTAATAATCCATATGTAATTTTCAAAGAGCTATGCCATGTGAAAATATTGGAGTGAATAAGATAATTAAAAAATCAGGAGTTGGGTGGTAGCACAGTGGGTTAAGCAACGTGGCGCCAAGCACAAGGACTGATGTAGGGATCCCGGTTTAAGCCTCTGACTCCCCACCTGCAAGGGAGTTACTTCACAGGCAGTGAAGCAGGTCTGCAGGTGTCTATCTTTCTTTCCCCATCTCTGTCTTCCCCTCCTCTCTCCATTTCTCTCTATCTTACAATGATGACAACAACAACAATAATAATAAAAACAAGGGCAACAAAAGGAAAAAAACTAATTAAAAAAGATAATTAAGAAATCAAGGGAAATGAAAAAAATAATTCAGATTCTTCCATACTCTTTCAGCAGCTTCTCTTTAAGTCTAAAATTATCTCAAAAGGTAAAAAGAAAATTGAAGCTAATCAAACATAATCAAATGACTCTTGATTATTTATTTTCTGTATTCCTCATGTCATCTCCACCCTTCTATTTTCTCACACTCAGTGAGCATTACTGGTTGAGGCAGAACAGATTTGAAGAATGTCAGAATGCCCTGTGACTCCTGTTTGCATCCATTACTTATACTCTTGAGTTTTCAGATATCGAAGAGAGTCTTGAACATCTATGCTTCCTAATTATCTGAACTAGTCATCACAGCTTACTCTTGGTCAATGTCATAAAGTCTGATTAGAGAAACAGAAAGATCTTACAGAGATGAATCCTTTTCTATGTCTCCTAGGACTTTGATTGTGATTTTTAGTGCCTCTCCTTAATTTGTATGTGGATCTAGGATTACTTGAATCAGAAGAGTTCTTGGAGGTTATCTGCTTCAGATAACTAAAGTCTGACCTGATGAAGTAACTGAACTACAAGTTAATAGGAAAGTCTAGTATAGGAGATATTTGACTTTTTTCATTTGGCCTTTGACTTCTAGTGAAGTACTTTTCTTTATTATGAGGCAAAAGCTTTTGATAACTGAGATTTGAACTAATGAATTTCGTCCTGGAATGGTGTCATGGCAGCTCCTTCTATTTTATTATGAGCACATTGTCATTACTTAATAGATATAGTATCAGATTTTTGGGGAAGTCCATCCCAGGGAATATTCTTGTGGGCAGTAGTATGCATCATTGTCAGGAAATATTGACTTTATTATCTTATTCCTAAAAGCTCATCAAGATTCTTCCTCTTCTATGATTGATTTTGCATCTGTTTACATACCTAGATTGACACCCAATGTGGAAAGTGCCAAAATAGCACTATTCTACAAAATTGTGTTGCCAAAGAATTTAAACATTGTCTAAATATCTAGTAATTTTAACTAATACATTAAACTCCTTTCTTTCTTTCTTCCCTTTTGTTGCCCTTGTTGTTTTATTGTTGTAGTTATTTTTGTTGTTGTCATTGATGTTGTCATTGTTTGATAGGATAGAGAGAAATAGAGAGAGGAGGGGAAGACAGAGAGGGGGACCTGCAGACCTGCTTCAGCACTTGTGAAGCGACTCCCCTGCAGATGGGGAGCCGGGGCTTGAACCAGGATCCTTACTCCAGTCCTTGTGCTTCACTCCACCTACACTTAACCCACTGCACTACTGCCTAACTCCCTAAATAAAATTCTGTGAATTAATACTTAGAAGTCTTTAGTTCTTAATTATCATCACAAAAATATATACCAAAGACAATGACAGAAAATTAAAATTGACACAGAGTAGTTGTGACTAGAGCTAACATCTAATTCCACTCCCTCCCTAGTTCTTCAGATGTGGTCAGTGAATAAATAGTCAATAAACCAAGAACATTCAGCTAGTAGATAAATTAATGTTTCTTTCTTGGCTCATAGAATTTCTTCCAGGGTATCAAATCTGTTGGCTCCATCTTACTAAGTTGGAAATGTTCTCCAATGTAGTGACAAGTACCTTTGGCAGCCTGTCTCCACCTTGCACCTTGCTCTTGGAGTCTTTTTTCCTGCTCATTTCAAAGACCTTTGGTCACAGATTATTTGTGTTCACTGTAGAACATACACTAAGGCCTGGGGCCCTTTTGAAAATTGTCACTGAAGAATCATGCTGTCATCATTATGTATGTCTTACCTGAGAAAAAATGAATGGAAGACTTCTCCAAGTCTCTATTATAGTCTTTTCCACACATTTTTAAATTTTTTCATGTTGTCTCCTTCATTTCCCTCTTCTACTCTTGATCTATATTCTCATTCCTTTTTCTTTTTCTTTTGTCTAAGAACTTATAAGAACTGCTAGTAGAAAATTAGAGAGAGCAGGAGAATGAGAGAGCTAGCTTGAGTTGGAAAGGCTAATAGCAAGCTTCTAAGAAGAGCTAATGTGTGTGTGGTGGTGGTGGGGAGAGTTTCCTGGATTTAAACTGAGTACAGCTAGGATGATATTATGTTCTATACATATTTAGGGGTTTTCTGCAAAGAATTACATGTATCTATGAAGGGGAAGAATGACTGTGCTCCATTGGGAAACATATAATGATTATATACCACATACAGAGAAAATGATGGTGAATGCACATTAGGGGCCATACCATACACCTAGACCCATAGAAAGGCTCCCTAGTGCCTGGAACCCTTACCAGTAAGACTTTGTCTTACTGCAACCAACTAAATGAAAATATGAAATGGCATGACTGTTCCTAGGAAGGACTATCACTCTCTCCAGTCCTCAAACCTCAGGCCAGCATTTGCTTTACTTAACTCCACTCCATCTGTGTCTTACTCAGGAAAAGAAGGGTGCAAAATTGCCCAGGGTTTTGGCACTTCCCATCAAATGTCTCCATGGAAGCTTGCTGCACTTGGACCAGAGTTAGTTCCTAGAGGTGAAAACATGAATTGATAAACTTGACTTCTCACACATATCCCCCTGGATACCCCATTTCTATTCTTATGTGCTGTGTGAGGTTCAGCCACTCTTGATATCTTTTTCGCTCTCTTCCCCTCCCTCTGTAAACCTATTCCACCAGGTAGTCTCTAAGGTAACATACTGATGAGGAATGACTGTCAAACGACATGAAGATATTTAATGATGATTTCCAAAGAGTCTGAGAATAAAGTTGTGAGAGAAATTTGTTACATATTTAATTTAGCAAAGATTGTTACCATATCAAGGGAGGAAGGGAGGAAAATATATTGTACTTCATAAAAATGCAGTAAAAGATAAAGCACAAACAGCTGCTGTGTTATGATGAAATACTGTCATTCTGTGATTAAATGGAGGCAGTGAGGCGGTTTTTGTTTGTCACTCGTGCCTGGGAGGCGTGGGGGAAAGATAAAGGCATCAAGACTCTGTGCTCGATTTCTTCTACAGCTTTGAGGAAATCAGCATGCAAACTAATCACAGTGGCATAGGGATCCTTAATACTTAGAGGTAGATGGACCAGAACTGAACTTAAACTTTAGGTCACTTGATACGTCTGTTTTCTTCAGCTTGACATCACTAGTAGGATGCAAGGTCATATCATTATTTTTCACTGTCCAAAAAGTCATTATATCTATGCTATTTTGGGAACCTGAGAAAAGAACCATCTTGCAAATGAGTCAGCCTGGAGTATCCAGATTGCTCAGTCAATCTCTGACTCTGTGCTGTAGTGCATTCATTAATGGAGGGATTGCACTTGTGTGGAAGGCCTTAGAAAGTGGCAAATGTTCCCTAGTCCATCACTCATCTGAAGCTGGGATCAATAAATATTCCATTACTGTATTATTTATGACCGACCGTAAACAATTTCTATCATTAAATCTTTGCCTTTTAGTTGTCCCTTATTAGCAAGGGATCAATTTCATATCCAAGGCTGGGTCATGCCCAGAATGAAAAGAACATTCAATGTGCAAGAGTGTTTATTCAGATGCATATTTATATTTCATATTAAAATAGATGCATGATGAAATTTGTTTCTGTATCTCATCTTTCCATAGCGGTTTAGTTCCAAAAGTCATCTTGAACTCCGCTGCAAATGTTGTGATTACATGAGAAAAGCACTGAGCAGCACTCAGGGGTTTCTGCATTCTTATCCTATTATCTCCTGATCTCTTATGATTGGCTCCGTGACCTCCGGTTTCTTCATTTGTAAACATAAATGAATTGGAGGGGGCCAGGTGGTGGTGTGCCTGGTAGAACACACATATTATAGTGCACAGAGATGCAGGTTCAAGCACCTAGTACCCACCTGCAAGAGGAAAGTTCCACAAATGGTGAGACAGTGATGCAGGTATCTCTCTTCTTTCCTTTCTAACTCCACCTTCCTTCTCAACTTCTATCTGTCTCTATACAAAATAAAAATAAATAATCAAATAAATAAATAAATAGGTTGGAATATCAAGGTTTCTTTCTCCACAGAGCCTATAGTCAATGAGCAAAGAAGATTTATAAAATGGGAGAGGAGTTAAAGATAAATAGAATGTGGGGATAGGATTTCAGTAGCATCTTTTGCTGATGTTCAGAACTTATATTAGAAAATTGACAATGACAATCATTGTATTAAGTCTTGTGGTGCATCACTTTCTTGAAGAATATTGAGTGGTCCACTCTTTCCTAATAGATTGGTCAATTCTACCTGAAAGAATGAAAGTCAAGCCTGAGTTGGAATATTGCCTCTGACCTGGAAATAGTAGAAAACATAGTTTTTCAATACTTAGTATTGTGTTTTTGTTTTGTTTCATGGCCATTGTGTTTTCAATGGGAACTTTGTACTTTGAGTGGGCTCATGTATACTACAATCTTTTTCATTTGGTATCTTTTGCTTTAATTTCCTGAGTCTGAAGGTGTTTAAACTGATAACAGTTACTTCAAGGATTTCAGAAGGCAGATCTGCACAGTAACATTGCAACAATTACAATTACTGAGTACCAGTTACTGAGCACTGGCCCTGTGCCGTGCACAATGGGTGACACTGAGGATAATACAGGGTATATTTGTTAGGAACACTGTCACCAACATCTTTTTACAAACACTTATGATAACTGTACTATGTACATGGCTGACAGGACTAGTCCTCCTCAAGTGGCAGAGTAGGCCAACCCAGTCTCCCTTTGGAGAGTGGGGAAGTTCTAAAGTTAGTTTATAGTGAGGGTGAGGTCCTGGAAAGTCCCACTAAAGGGCTAATGAGAACATTCCTGATGGAAGTGGTCAGTGTGTTCATAAACCTCTCCATTCTCCAAGTATCATTCCATCTTTGGGCAAACTGTCTTTGACTTCTACTTTCTTTCATTTGTTCTTATTCCCATCCTTCTTTATATTCTCACATTTCTGCAATTTGTCTCTTACAGTGGTGACTAAACTATTGTCTTTACCCATCAGGAACCCATGTCATACCAAATAAATTATGAATTTTCCTAAAACATATCATCTTTATGAATGGATGCCTTCTGCCTCCTGTCACCTAAAGAACACAGGGTCAAACTTTTAATTCTCTACTTAGGACCCTAAGCCACCATGGGAGCTCATGCCCTCTAATTCCCCACATGAGTTCTTGAGAAAGCAGGTGGACCGATAAGTGAAAAAATTGAAAGCAAAACATTGACAGTATAGACAAGACATACGTTTGGGAGAATGTCATGATTCTTTAACCCCAATACCTTGGTTTGACAGTGACTTTCTTTTTTATATTATATTCTCATATCTTTTGCATATATACATAATGCAAAAATATGTACACTTTGTAAGTATATTTGTACCTATAGAAATATACACCTATATGGGTTTTGCTCATATGTACAAATATGTAACACATTTTCATCATAGTAGACTACCCACAGATTCTGCTTATTGTGCCCTATGATAAGTCGTATTTTCCAAGATGTCTGTAACATGATTTCCCATCATCATGCCATTCTTTCTATATTCTGTTGATGTTTCTTCTGCTGAGAGAAAGGGATGATGATATTGACTCCCCTTGAACCTGGGTGAGACTGTGACTACAACCAAAGTGATGTTGTGTGACTAATGATGCAAAGTCATGAGGGATATGGCGTCTGCATGGAGTTGGGGAAGTGAGGAAGCTCTTGCTCTTGGAATCCAGGTTGTATGCCATAGGAAGCAGGGAGCTCATATGAAGAAGTCACAGGAAGAGTTCACCCATAGGTATTTGGGATACGAAACCAAGACTATATCTCCAGTCTGTCCCCAGTATCAGACTTGTGAGTGTCAAAGATTTTGCACAAAATCCAGGACCAGCTATTGGCTAACCGCCACCTTCCAAAAGACCCAGAGAAAGAGTTACTCACTCATCTCTGTTTACCCTCAGAACTGTGAAGAATAGTGAAAAAGAAACAAAACAGACCACTTAATTTTTTAAATATTTATTTATTTCCTTTTTGTTGCCCTTGTTGTTTTTATTGTTGTTGTAGTAGTTGTTGTTATTATTGATGTTGTCTTTGGATAGGACAGAAAGAAATGGAGAGAGGAGGGGAAGACAGAGAAGGAGAGACAAAGACAGACACCTGTATACCTGCTTCACTCCCTGTGAATCAACTCCCCTGCAGGTGGGGAGCCAGGGACTCCAACCGGGATCCTTATGCCAGGGTCCTTGTGCTTTGCACCAAGTGCGCTTAAACCACTATGCTACTGCCTGACTCCCTAGCCACTTAGTTTTGAAATGATTAATTACCTCAGCAACCAGAAAAATAGACGTAAATTTATTTTATTATTCTTTTAAAATTTATTAGTGAATTAATATTTATACACAAAATTATGAAATAATAGGGGCATAATTCCTCAACTGTTCCCACCACCAGAGTTTGGTGTCCCCATTCCCTACACTGGAAACTATAGTAGTTTTCCCAAGATCACTGACATAAGTTAACTATCATTTCTATAACTATCTATTTATATTTATATACATTTGCCCATTTGTTGGATAGGACAGAGAGCAGTAGAGAGAGGAGGGGAAGACAGAGAGGGAGAAAGAAAGATAAGGCACCTGCAGATCTGCTCCACCGTCTGTGAAGCAACTCCCCTGCAGGTGGGTGTTCGGGGGCTCAAACTGGGATCCTTACACTGCCTGACCCCCTCTTTTCTTTCCTTTCTTTTTTTTAAAATTTATTTATTATTTGTTAAAGACAAAGAGAAATTGATAGGGGAGAGGGAGATAAAAATGGAAAGGGAGACACTCCTGTAGACCTGCTTCACCACTCGTGAAGCTTTACTTCTGTAGGTGGGGACTGAGGGCTTGAACCTGAATCTTTGTGCACTGTAACTTGAGCACTTAGCCAGGTGCACCACCATCTTCCTTTCTAAGTCACACCTACAACTATGACTACTTTCAAAGGTCCTTCTTTTTTCCTTATCTCTCTCTGGAGTTGGAGTCGAGAATTTTCTGGTCATCTCTCCTTATCATTTCTTCCTCTCTGGTATTATGGACCAAAATTCTTTGTTGGGTGCAGAAGGTGGGAGGCCTGGCTTCTGTAATTGCTTCTCTACAGGATATAGACTTTTGCAGGTTGATCCACACCCCTCTTTAGCCCGTTTCTATCTTTCCCTAGTGGGGTAGTCTCTGGAGAGGTGGGACATATTGGTAAGGTCATCTGCCAAGGGAAATTAGGATGGAATCATAGTTGCATCCGCAGACATAACTTTACATTAGAAGTATATCCTGAGAAAAAATTTGACAGGCAACAGATAAGTGATTACCTGAAAATCTTGCTTATAACATCATTGGTCACCTGGAAATAATGCAGAAACAAAACCCTTAGTATTTCTATCTCCAATCCCATTTGCTTTACCAACTCACTTGTTAACTCCACAATGACAGTGGTTTTGTTTGAACTTGGCATTGAGTTATTCTCCATTATATTGTATCATTATAATATATATATTACAAAAGCACTGCTTAGATTTGGTTTATAGTGGTATAGGTGAAATTGGAGTCCAGAACCTCAGACATGCAAAGTCACTTTTATAATCATTGTACTATCTCCCCAGGCTGTCCATCATGTTATTATTATTGTTTCTTATTATAGACACTAGGGCTTGCTGTCTGCAAGATGAATTCACACTCCCAGAAACCATTTTTCCTGTTTTAAAATTTGATAGGAAAGAGAGAAAATGAGAGGTGTACAAAAGGAGAGAGAGAGAGAGAGAGAGAGAGAGAGAGATTTGTAACCCTGCTTCACTGCTTATAAAGTTTTTCCCTGCAAATGGGAGTGGGTATGTTATTTTTTTTAACCAGAAGAATCTACTCCATAAATATTTGTCAATGAGTTTTTTTAGTACATTTTCCAGGGAAATTTGAGTCTTTCATTTATCCTTTCAAAAATCCTTATGGCATCAAAGAGGTAGGTCAAGGGTTCTGCTATGAGGTCACACGGGTATGAAGTGCTACACTGTGTCCTTCTGATGGCAATCCAGGGACATTTTTCAGCCCATTATAGGGACTCTTTGTTCTGAACTTATATTTTAATGGTGATTATGGAAGTGCCATAGCTGTTCCTGTGTCTGGGGAGGGGTGGGCCTTTGTTCTACAGCCTTGTTGTGTTTTCAAAAAGCTTTGCTGATGTACTACAGAGACCAATAAGTCAGAACAGGAGTCAGGTTGGAGAAAGTGCCTGTGGAACTTGCTTGGGATTACACTTTAGGCTCAGCAATAGTACATCAGCAAGGCTACAGTGAAGACTGCTCCAAGTGGTTTCTGTTAATTACTAAGGTGATGTGTTACCCTATTGCTTTGATACAATTCGTTGCCAATCTCCAGGATAAAGAGTGGTGTAAGGAGGACCACTGTGACATCAGGATCAGACAGAGATTTCATTCTGCTTCTATCACAGTCTTGGTTCTGTGACTCCCAATCAGTTTTATGACTTCTCAGTCTGTTATTATTTTTTTTTCACCTTTTACTTTTAATTACTTTTACTTTAATTACTATTATTAAAGATTATTATTGGGCTTGGAGACTACACAACCTCATCATTCCTCAGGGCTACTTCTCTCCCCCCCCCTTTTTTTCTGATAGAGACAAAAAGTAAGTGGTGGTGGCGGGGAGAGGGGGAGAGAAATACTGCAGCACTGCTCCACCTGTCAAGCCTCCCCCTAGCATCTGAAGACAGGGAATTTGAACCAAATCCTGTGCATCATAATGTGTGGACTCTACTGAGTGTGCTACTGCCCAGTCCACACCCTTTATTTTTAAAATTTTTTTCCCTTTATGTTTTAAAGATTATTATTTTTTTTACCTTAAGACCTAAAGAGAGAGAGTGAGCAGATAACACCATTGATATACTGTGCTGGAGACTGAACCAGGGCATGTAAGACTTGAGCTCTATTCCTTGAGCTCCTCACCTTGTCCCTCCTCATTTCTTAATGGGAAACTCAGCAGCTCCCACCTACTCAGGCTCAATGGGTCAATGGGTAGTTAAGAGGAATGAGATGATGTATGTAAAACAGTTCCTTGAAAGCATGGCTTTTAATCAACAAAGAATACTCAATAGCCTATTATATGTTAAAATCCTTTCTTACATTTATTTATTAATGAGAAAGTGTGTGTGTGTGTGTGTGTGTGTGTGTGTGTGTGTGTGTGTGTGTTGAGGTGGAGGGGGAGTTGGCTGGGGGTGGAGGGGACTCCAGCACCACTCTGGCCTGTTCCATATGGGAATAAAACTCAGGACCTCTTGGTTAAGAATTTAATGCTGCATCCATGTGTGAAACTTCCTACAATGTATAAAAATTACTTTGCCTAAAATAAATTTCCTAGCTTTTTCCCACACAAAGACCCCTAGTTTCATCTGCTCTAGTCTTACCTTTGGGTTCCTGTTTATTAAACAAATCATCCTACTTTATATCTTACAGAGTTTTAGCCACCAAGTTATAGATACTACCATGATGCCATCCTGACTTTTCTGGGCAGATAACCTTACCAATGTGCCCTACCTCACTAAGGAAAGATTGACCTGTCAATGTCCATATTCAGCAAAGAAGCAATTACAGAAGTCAAACTTTCCACCTTCTGCATCCAGTAAATAATCTTGGTCCATACATCCAGAGGGATAAAAAACAGGAAGCTTACAATGGAGTGGGTGGGACATGAAACTCTGGTGGTGGGAATTGTATGGAATTGTACACATTATCTTATAATCACTATTTAATCACTTAAAAAAAACCTAAATAAATAAATACAAAGAAAAATTATTTTAAGTTAAGCCATAAAAAGAAACATATATTTTTATCTTTATACTTTTATTTGAAAATACGTATATGTAGAAATGCTCCAATGAACTCATCATTAGAAAAATATAAATTAAAACCACACTGAGATTCCAACTCACACCTGTGAGAATGGGCTCCATTAATAAAACAAGAGAAGATAAGTGTTAGAGAGGTTGTGGAGAGAGAGGAACTCTACTACACTGTTGGTGGGAATGCAAATTTGTGCAGCCATTATGGAGAACAATATGGAGAATCCTTAAACAAATACAAACAGAAATACCTTATGATCCAGCAATTCTATTCGTAGGCATTTATTCAAAAGATATAATAACACTGATTGAAAAGGATATATGTGCTTCCATGATCACAGTAGCTTTATTCACCATAGCAAAAAAACTTGGAAACAATCAAAATGCCCTTCAACAGATGACTGGATAAAATAGTTATGGGACATATGCTCACTCAATGTAGTATTATTAAGCAATAAAAAAAAATAGGATGACATTGCGTCCTTTGGGATAAAGTGAATGGGACTGGAGAAGATTATGCTTAGTGAGGCAAGTAAGAAAGTAAAGGACAACTACAGAATGTTTTCACTCATATACAGAATATAGAAAATTTAATACGTGAATGTGAAAAAAATGTCAACTTATATTTATGACTAGGAGAACTATAGTGGTTATCTATGAGGGTAAGGATGGGGACACAGACTTTTGGTGACGAGAGTGGTGAGGAAATAAGGAGACACAGTGATATTTTCCACAATATTCTTCAATATTAATCGCATTTTAACAGCAATTTTTGAAACACAAAAACCATAAGTAACAGATAAATTTGAAATCATGCAAACAATTGCTTGTATAAGGACTTTTTGTTAAAAAATATTATATATTACTGTAATTAAAAAATACAACACACAGTTTTAGTTGGGGTTTAAACAAATGGGGAGTTTATTACATTGCAGTTATTTCAGTACAGCAAAATAGTCAGAGGAACAAATATCAGCTAGTCATTATGGCAGGAGCCATGAGTCTCTAAGATGAGTTTACCAGGGATGGGTTGTATTTGTTCAGGTCCTGGGAGAAGCAGCACGGTAGGCCCGGGGAGAAGGGGAGCAGGCAGAAACAGCTAGCTGCAACTGAGTTCACAGAAGCGGAGAGGGCATTTCCAGCAGACACTCGCTTAAGAGATTTCTGACACACCCACAGTCCCTTGTGGGTTTTTGAAAGTCTGTAGTATACTTGTAGTCTCATATCAGCTGTATACAACATATTTTTGTCAGCTGTATGCTAATTATGTTCATGTTCCAACAATATACAGGTATAGAAATATATACATATATATGTAATTTACTTTACGTGTGCATTTATGGTTATTGTAAAATTATGAATTCTGAAAAATCAAAAGCTAATATATGTATATATATGTATATGTGTAATATACATATATCACCTGGAACAATCTAGAATTTCTCATTCAAAAGACTGCATGATTTAAGGAAAATCACTTTACAACTCTAGGATCCAGGTAAGATTTTGCTAGAGCTTTCCCAAGATTCCTATCTTCTGAATTTAAAGTTCTGACTTTTTAAAAGTAACTTAAATGACATTCATAGGTTTGAGGTTTGTTAATCTTCCAACTGGTTTCTTTGTAATTGTTTCTTAGTTTGACTTTCAAGTATTAGGTGAACTTCTGCCATTATAGTATTTGGTTTGCTAAATGTTGAGAGATATTTACCCTGTGCAAATATTTCATTACTAATGACTAAAATCTTTACAGTATCACTGCATTTTTGCTAAGTATGCTGTCATTCTTCCATTATCAAGGCACAGCATTCAATTGAACAGTGCATCTGAGAAGGTATCAAAAATGTTTTTAAGGTCATGTTGATTTTCTCCTAGTGACATTCAGCCTTACCTATCAAATAGTGTGCTCTTATCTTTACTTAATTAGTCAAAATTAAATAGAGCCAAAATGACAAGTGACATTCTTGATTTATGGGCATAACTTTTTGCAATGGGTTATAATGTGGTAATTGCATAATTATTATGTAATACATAATATCATTATGATTTGATATTATTGTTTTCAATTACAGATGAAAAACTAAGTTCTCATTTATGGCTTGTCACATAAAATGCAGATAAATAGATACAAGTAATTGGCAGGAAGAACCATAAAGCCTTGTTTTGGTTCTAGAGGATGTTCCTTCCACTACAGAGTGTGGTTGCACTTGGAAAGGCTTGATGTTATTCCTGATATATGAATTAAGGAACAACTTGCTAAGCAATATTTAAATATCTCCTTTGATTGGAAGCTGGCATACCGGTAAAACAATACTGGTATATATAAGACTAAGCCATGTAGCTAGGAGTGGCCAAGAAAATAATCATTTCTGAAAATAGTTTTTTTTTTCCCAAAAAATAAGGTTTTTTAAAGAAGAAGACTGACATTAAGGTTGTCAAAATGATGATGAGATGGTCTCAAAAACTTTCATTGCCAGCAATACCAGGGGCCACTGAAGAAGGTGTAGAGTATTTTCATTGTCTATATTGGAAGTACAGTGGGTTTTTTGTTTGTTTTATTTTTACTTATGTTTTAAAAATATTTCATGCACTTATTTTTATTTTATTAGTGATTTAGTACTGATTTACAAAATTATAAGATAATAGTGGTATAATTCTATAATCTCCCCACCACCAGAGTTCTCTATCCCCATCTCCCCCACTGGAAACTGCAGTAGTGGGGCTGGGTGGTGGTGTACCTGGTTGAGTGCACATATTACAATGCACAAGTCCACTTACAAGGGGAAAGCTTTTTGAGGCTTGAAGCAGGGCTGCAGGCATCTCTCTGTCTCTGTCCCTCTCTATCAACCCTTCTCTCTTGATTTTTGGCTTTCTCTATACAATAACCATCTAATAAATGAAGCTGTCCTTTGTTTATCTAGGCTAATCAGTTCCTGACTACCACAACAAATGAATTTCCACCAACTAGGATTCTTTATAAATCAGTTACTTTTGTAGTTAGAGTATAGAAAACCTGTTTATTTGGCTTTATATCTTAACCCTTTATCAAGCACCAGGTTCCAGATGCTACCATGATGCCAACGGGGCTTCCCAGGGCAGATGACCTCATCAATGTGTCCTGGAGCCCTACTTCCCTAGAGTTCTGCCCCACTAGGGAAAGAGAGAGACAGGCTAGGAATATGGATCAATCTGTCAATGCCCATGTTCAGTGAGGAAGCAATTACAGAAGCCAGACCTTTCACCTTCTGCATCCCATAATGACCTGGGGTCCCTACTCCCAGAGGATAAAGAATAGGAAAGCTGTCAAGGGAGGGGAGGGGATAGGGAGTTCTGGTGGTGGGAATTGTGTGGAATTTTATGCCTCTTATCCTATGGTCTTGTCAGTGTTTCCATTTTATAAATAAAATTTTTATTAAAAAGTGGGAAAAAAGGAAACCTGTTTATGACCTTCTAAATACTGTTTTTAACATTACTAGGGCCCTCTAGACATGAAATAACACCCTTTATCTTTGCTTCCTTGTTGAAAGAGACAATAAGCCATTGCACAGATGTTCTTTTAATGTTTATGGATAGAGCAAATGGTAGACTTATTCAAGTTGTAATGGTGGGCAACCTCCATGATTTTCTTGCTATCTTTGATCATATCCAAGATAGTAAGCATCTTCCTCAGGTGCTTAGTTTCATTGTCAGAAGGCTTAGAAGAAGCAGCACATTTAGGAGCCATTGTGGGGCTTAGATAAAGATTCTCAGAAATTGCAGCCACAAGAGCAGAGATGCTTCCGAGAGAAATACGCTGATTGGTTTGGTTTCACCACACCCAATTTTAAACACAGACAAGGAGCTGTTGAACGTCTGCACCTGGCATTGAAGGATTTTCCAGGGTGCTTGAATACATATGCCTACAGTCCATATGCACAGTAATTTTAATTTTAATTGTATTACAGGGTGCATAATTGACTCAGATAACTGAGCATGCACTGTATCATTTTCACTGTCTCAACCAACGTTTGTGCCATCTGCGCTTAACCAGTTGTGCTATCTCCTGACTCCCTCAACCAACTTTTAAATGAACATATTTGAAAAAAATTGCGATAGAATTAAGCAACGAAGTGCAAAGTGGTGAGGGACGATGAAGAAGAAGGAAGAGCAGGAAGAGAAGGAGGAAGAGAAGAAGAGGAAAAAGGAAAAGAAGGAGAAGGAGAAGAAGGAGGAGGGGGAGGAGAGAGAGGGGGAGGAGGGGGAGGAGGGGGAGGAGGAGAAGATGAAGAAGAAGAAGAAGAAGAAGAAGAAGAAGAAGAAGAAGAAGAAGAAGAAGAAGAAGAAGAAGAAGAAGAAGAAACCGCAGTAATTCTCCCAAAATTACAGGTATTAGTTAACTTCATAACTATCTACCTATATCTATACCCATTATGTACTTTTTTCCATTTTTGTTGCTGGTTCTGTCTTCACTTTCTTTTTAAGTTACACCTACACCTATTACTACTTCCTAGCACTCTTCCTTTTTTCTCTATCCTTTTTTCTTTTCCTTTTTTCTTTATCTGATAAAGGAAACAGTGCCTCACTTTCTCTGGTGTTTTCCAGATATGCCTCCTTTTCAGTGATGGTATAAAAACAAGATTGCTGGTGACAAATGCTTCTGGTCTTAGTGGAATCAGGGTTCAGAACTCTCTGGTCATCTTTCCCTATTAGTTACTCCTCTGGGAGTATGGATCAAAGTTCTTTGGGGAGTTCTGGCTTCTGTAATTTCTTCTCCAATAGACATGGGTGATGCATATTCTCAGTTAAAAATATAGTTTTTTATTTTATTATTTATTTTCTTTTTAATTATTTACCTTTATTGGGGGGGTTAATGGTTTACAGTCAATAGTAAAATACAGTAAGTAGTTTGTACAGGTGTAACATTTCTGTTTTCCACACAACCATTCAACCTCCTCTAGGTTCCCCTTTGCTGTCATGTTTGAGGACCTGAACCCTTCCCCCTCCCCAGAATCTTTGACTATGATGCAATACACCAACTCCAGTCCAAGTTCTGCTTAGTGTTTTCCATTCAGAAATATCCTGGAATTTATCCAGTCACTCCAGTATTTGATCTGTACAACTTAGATACACACTGCTGTCAATTGGGCAGAAAAGTGGAAGCTTAACTAATCTAATGTGGTAACTCTGAACAATATAGTGAGTAGAGTGAGGTAAATGCAAATTAGTGATTTGGTGAACCTCCCTTTGGAGCTAAGAGATTTCTTTGAGTTTCAATTCCTTTTAATCTCAATCATGCTATGGCAATAAAAGAGCAATATGTTTCCTAATCATTATAACAGGATAGAATTAAGTTCTTCAACTGAATTCAATACCCCACCATTCCTCACCACCTCATTCTGTGTGGCTTTGGATCTAGGCATCATTTTCCTTACTGAATCAGGGGTTAGAAATAGAAACAGGTCATCTTGAGAAAAAAGCTATTACTTATGTAGATTTGTCATCTCACATATATCTTTTCAAGGAAGAGACTGGGAATGCAGGAAGGACTGGGAAGTTCAGAAAGTATGAACGGAGAACCAGAATCAACTGAGAAAAGTGAGCAGAATGACCAGTGGGGGGAAATGGCAGCAGCTGTGCTGTGTTGCTGGACTGTGCAGGGGTGTTCACACATGACATGTCCAGCCTTCATTAGTTGCCCCTAGAATAAAACCTCAGTTCATGCACTCTCTGATAAAGACAGAATGGGTGCTGCTTAGTTTGGTGTGGATATTAAAGCCTCAATTCAGGACAGGTGCATCCTCTGGGAATAGAACACTCATGTGAGATGCAGGCATAAAATACTGTCTTCTGGGGAAGCCTGGCTGTGGCACATCCTAGGTTTATTATACTGTGTTACAATGAGCAAGGACCAGGGTTCAAGCCCACAGTCCCTATTTAGGAGGGAAGCTTCTCAATTGGTGAAGTAGTGCTGCGGATGTCTCTGTCTCCCCCCCTTGTTGTTTCCCCTTTCCCTCTTGATTTTTCTGTCTCTATCCAAATAAATAAATAATCATAAGAATGACTGGCTGAATACTTGGTTTAATATGGAGTAAGATGAAAATACTTTGACCACTTGGGTATTCTGGCTTACTTTCAGCTTTGTGACTCTGGTTATGGTCTAGAAAATAGACAAGAAATGAGAGAGCTATTGATAAAACAGGGAGGATTTACACAACCTAGAAGAGCTATAATGTCTTGGGCTGGAGTGATAGTAATGGTGATAAAACAGTTGGATTTTATTATACCGTGGCCTTGCATTCAAAGAGATTTTTTTTTTTATTTTGACAACAGAATGGGCAGGAGATGAGTGTGATGAGGAAAGAGTTGACCTGATACTAGTGGCTGATAAGAAGAAGTCCAGTAATGAGCAGTCTGTTCAGAGGATGTTAAGCCGACTTCCTACAATTAAGACAGTGTTGCAAACTAATGTTGACTCAAATTATAAAATGAAATTACCTGTCCAATAGTTAACTACTGGAGTTTAATTTAGGAAAATTTAATGCTTTATTATTTTTTTGTTTGCTTGTTCTGTCTTTTTGTAAGAGAGAGAAAGAGAGAGAGAGAGAAAGAGAGGAAGAGAGAGAGATACCACAGCACCAAAATTTCCTTCAGTATGGTGGAAGCCAGGCTCAAACTTGGTTCTTACACAGGACAAAGTAGCACACTGTTTCAAGTGAGCCATTTTGCTGAATGATAACATTTTTTACACATTAAGGGAACAAACCATATTTGGATCTTGGCAAATAATTTCAACTACTTTCTTTCCTGTACAAGTGTTTCAGGCTTTTGGCAAAGTCAGTGACATTCTGAGCCAAAGCTCACCCCACCTCCCCTTGATTTTTCTAACCCCTGTACATTTAACAAGAAATATAATCTGCATGATTCTAATTCTTTTTAACCTTTAATTGTCAAATGCATTTTATTAAGATGTGCTTGAGGTTCAAAAGAATTTAAGGCTTGTTTCCTTTCACAGAGCCAGGAAATCTCTTTTTTGCTGGCTGTAAATAGAACTCAAAGCTCGAGAGGATAAAATTCAATCTGAAAAATTTAAATTTATGAATCATGAGATGCATCTCAGAAGCAGAAGTCCAATGAGGTACTCACTGTGCTAGCATCAACACTGAATTGAAAGAAGGAAATATCAAGATGGTTATGCTTAAGATTCTCATGCCTGAGGCTCCAGCATCCCAGGTTCAATCCTGCCATCACAATAAGCTAGAATTGACTAGTGTGCTGACAGGAAAGAAAACAAAACAACATTAATATAGAAGTTTCTGAGAGAACTGAAGTGAAATTTTGTCAGTAGTAGTAGTAGTATCAGAAAGTTCTTCCCAAGCGTTGACATTTTCCTTTAGTATAGACTTTGAATAATCCAGTCTTTGCAACATGTCCTCAAGTAGAGTGATAAATAAATAACATCAAGTCATTGGCAAGCCTAATTAATCTATACCATTGTTGATAATTTTAACCATTGTCTGATTATTTGACCACAGTGTTTCAGTTAGTGCTTGAAGAGTCAATTTCTTGTGAGAAATCTCTACATAGTTAGCAGTGGGATAGAAAGGAAATTCTTGCCTAGGCCATACCACCCTGAACGCCCTCGATCTTGTCTGATCTCGGAAGCTAAGCAGGGTCGAGCCTGATTAGTACTTGGACAGGAGAAAAGAAATTCTCAAAAACAAAGCAAATCACACCATCACCAACTCAGTAAAAAAATGAAACTTAAGACCAAGTGGTAGAGATACTTTTGTCACATCTGAATTGGATGTCGTCCACATCAATTAATTTAGTTTTCAGCTTTTTTTCCTTTTTCTTTTAATACATTTTAATTTTATTCTGATAAGAATATTTACTATGACACCTGTCCTCTTAAAATGCTTTAAATGTGCAATATAGCATTTTAAATAGTAGGCATAATGATTTATTTATTTATTTTTACTAGAGCACTGTTCAGCTCTGGCATATGGTGGTGCTAGGGACCTAATCTGGGATTTTGGAGCCTCAGGCATGAAAGTCTTTTTTGCATAACCGTGACTCTACCCCTCTGCAATAGGGATAATGTTGTGCAACAGGCTTCTAGAACTTTTTTTAAATCTTGAAACATTTTTTAAATTAGTTAGAAATGTCTAACTTCAACTTCCCCATGCCATAACCACTGATAGCCATCATTCTAACACTGTTGTATCATTTCTATCTATAACTATTATTATCTACCTACTTACTATTAATATCTATCTCTGTCACATTCTTTTTACATTCATCTGTGTATGGGCATTTCAGATGAAAGACTTGTATAGGCTACTCAGCTAGGTACATAAGACGCTATGCAAGTAGGCCACACAAATAGTGGCCTATTTCTAAATAAGTCTGAGGCAGGAATTCAGGCTTAGAAATCTTATCTTCCCCTCATGGAGAAATGCAAATAAAAGCCACTATGAAGCAAGAGCCTCAAGTTTCTTAGGATGGCTATTATAAAAAGAACAGAAAACAATAAATGTTGGTGAGAACACAAAAAATCGGAAACCTTTATACACTGTCGGTAAGAAGATAAAATGGTGCAGTCACACTGGAAAGCAGCTTCCTGAAAAAAATTAAAAATAGGATCCAGCAAGCTCATTCCCAACTATTTTTATAAAAGAATAAAAACCAGAATCTTGAAGATGCATTAGCACTCTAATGCTCATTGTAGCACTATTTTTATCACCTCAACTGGAAAAATTACATCAAATAAAGTCGCTAAGCACTGGTTTTTGTTTACTGTTTCTATGTCAGGGAGGCAGACTAAAATTCAGTTTTTGTCTGACTCTTCAGTCCAAATATTAAAGAGAAAAAATAAAGAAATGTAATGTTTGCGATAGTGATTACATAAAATGCACATATACTGACTGAGTGCTTAAGAAATGAAGAAAATTCCAGGAGAAGAGAGACTTCATACTCCATGGAGGGTTGTGTTAATCAAAGAGGAAGCAGAGCAGGGAGACTCCAGAGCAAAATGTGTGGAGGTACTAGGTGGAGGGGGTGTGCATACAGAAATGGTTGTACTAGCTCCAGGTGAGAGCAGGGAGTTTGGTGCTTTGGGTAGAGAGGGAAGGTCTAGTATCTGTTGCCTCCTCAGAGCCTGTAAGGGTATATGCAGATCTGTTCCTCAAAGACCTGAGAATACATACCCAATGACACACACCCTCTTCCCTAGGTTCAATGAACACATAGGAAACTCTGTTGTGTGTGTTTGCAGCAACCACGGAATTTTTTGAAGACAAACTAGGTCATTAGGTGTAGAAGATGATTTATGAGACAGCAAGCCAAAAGATACAATGAATTTAATGACTATCTACAGATCTGGAAATATGCTATCTGAAATATAAAACAAGAGTAAATCATTAGGGGAAAAAAGTAAAAAAATATCTTGGAAACAAAAATTATATTTGTTGCAAGATGTCTGCTATAAGCTACAAAAAACTCACACTCAGAAGAAAGTTGAGAAAGATTGAGCTATTAAAAATATGACAATACAAGTCAGAAATTACTGCTGTTATTGTGCAAACATACTTCAGTTTTGTTATCTTCACATATATACAAGTTTCTTATCACTTGTTCATATTTAATATACAATTTATATCTTGTTTTTCCCCCATAACAGGTTCAGAAAAAAGAACACTTCAAATGGCATGAGGTATCTTTTTTTTTTCTAATTATTCTTTTATCCATGAGCATTTTATTTGATTGACTTTCAGGAGTACAAAGTCCACACATGGGGCTTGAGTTTAGGTTTAACTGTCTCATAGCATCTTCCTTCTCTTCTGCACATTGAGTTTGGTAAAGATAGGAACATACAATTTCCCTTGAAATACAGGAGTGTCATTTTCATGCTTAAAATTTATGACTTTTATAACTACTCTTATAAAAGACCCAGTATTACTAGAAACTTTAACACTTGGGTTAAATAACCCTGCATTTTAATGAGCTCTAGGTAATTATACTTTGAAGTCCAAGATTTCCTTTCAAAAATTGTAAATTGAGGTTCTTTTTATAACTATGTAATTTTAATTTCATGGTGAAAAGCAATGAAAACTTGCACATAATAGTACAACTTTAGTTTTAGAGAGAAAAATCAGTAAGAGTCCAACTAATTTTAATTCAGGTCACTGGATAGTCAAAGTACACTGAGAAAAATTCTCAGAAGCTGGTGGATTCATCTATTACCTTGAAGAAAATAGCATACCAATAGGAAGGCCTGTGGAACAAGAGGGGTTTCTGTTATATACGAATGATTTTGACAAAGCCATATCTTACTAATGTCAAATAGAGGGGAGATGTTTCAGTTGCTACCTTTCCTCTAGCATGGCAAGATTGATAGGTCAACACTACCAGGACAAAAGGGACATGTAAGCATAGTCATATTTTTTGACTTCCATAGAGGGCTCATCCCCTGATGAAAATCAAGCCTTCCTCCTGCCTCTACTATCCCAGCGTGTTTCCTACAATTGAATATTTAATACCTGGTAAGGCTTTTAGATATGTAGAACTGTGATAATATTCCCAGAAACATTTCATCTGTCTATCTATCTATCTATCTATCTATCTATCTATCTATCTATCTATCTATCTATCTATCATCACCATGAGTCCTTCTCTGGGGGCTGGAGGTTCATGTTTACAAGATTCCATAATTGCAGCATCAGGAGATTCTTATTTTTTCTCCTTCAGATAGTAGACGAAAGACAAAGGTGGAGAGACAGCTGAGACAGAAAGAATGAGAGATGCCACAGCACTGTGTCATGAAGCTCATGAAGCTTCCCCTTTGTGTGTTGCTGCCTTATGGTAAAGTGCCCAGTACAGTGCCTCTTAATGTCTAATAGAAAAATTATCACTGTGGGCTACATATAATGGTTCTTCAAAAGACTTTCATGCCTGAGGTTTTGGGGTCCTAGGTTCAATCCCCAGCACCATCATAAAGCAGAGCTGAGCAGCACTCTGGTCTTTTCTCTCTTTTTCTTTCTCTATCTTTATCTCTCTTTCTTTAAAATAAATACACATTCTTTAAAAAGAAAAGGAAAGAGAAATTATCACTGAGTAATAATGACACTGACTGCATAGAAAGAATTGTCTTTCTCAGCACTTAACTGTCTTCACAGGTTTGAGTCTTACTAAATTGCATGTGCATCAGAAATAACTAACATCTCTCTTCTGCCTAGACATCGATGGTATTCTTTCCATATGGGAATTTTGAGAAGAATTATTGTCACATAAAAATATCCGGGTAAGTCTATTTTCATACAGCCAAGCATTGGTAGAATTCTTAACCAGTGTCTCCAGGGATGTAACGGATGAAAATCAGGTTCGTGGTAAATAGATTCAGCCTTTTGGAGGCAGCTTGACTCTGTAGATAGCTTGCCAAGTAAGCCTTGCTTTTTTGGAGACCAAATTCTAAAATACAAGCATATATATAGTGTTATCTTCTCTTTAAGACATATGTTTCATTTCCTTAAGCAGCCTCACTATCAAGTCACAGGCTCTTTTCCTGAACTTGAGAATTTGTGCTATAAGAAAGAGACTTATCTTCCAGAGACATTAACAAAAGCAGAAATTCTTTTTCAGCAGTAATGCTTTAAAAGAAATGGACTTTTGATGAAAACTAACCATTAGTTCCCAGATTCTATATGAGAACTAAAATAATATAGCCAGATTTGTGGCTTTCTTAAGTGTTGAAAAAATCAACTAAACCAAACAAAAATATGTAAACAACATAAAAAGCAACAATAAAGTTTATTGCATGAATTAGTTTAAACAAAATGGTGGCACATATTAATAGCTTCTGGAATTAACACTCTTATGAGAAATGTGTTTTAGATTTTAATTAGTAATGACAAATTTACTAATTCAGGGCTCCTGGTTTAAAATTGTTCCTATGTTAATTAAGCCAATTTAAAAAATAACAATTCTCATGGGGTGATAGGGAAGGCCTAAGCATGAAGGGTTATGCAAACTGTAATTAGGTATATGGGAAGCCACGTCAGCATTTTAAAAAGGAAAATGTACTTAAGGAACAAACACACAATTTCTTCAAAGCTTACTCATGTTGACCCACTAAGCAATGTCAAGAGAAAGTCAAAACTCAAACCACTAGGAAATCGAGCTTATGTCACTAGAAAAAAGTCAGTGCACATCTAAGTGTCAAAAAAAGAAGTTCTGATCAAAATCTGGGTTTTAGATTTCATTACACTGCAATAATAATAATAATTACTTGTTTTTATTATAATGTAACCTGAATTTCACCCAACCTCACCTGTAGATGAATATAAATGAGGTCACCTTATCGGTCATTATTCAAATTACTCTGGCACATTGCCACTGCCTGTATAATAGAGTTCTCTGAAAAGCCTTCCTCAGTTATTCTGCTAGCCCTAAATGAGCTCACCTCCAAGCTTGCCCTTGCTACACCCTGCTGCTAGTTGATTTGATGATACTCAAGGACTGGTGTTAATTGCTGTCTCTGTCCTTGTCTGCTACTGTCCTCCTGACTACTGGGGCTGCCTCCATCATTTTTACCAAGTTATATTTTTGAGTCATTGAGCCAAGGTGCTTGTAGTTAGATGATTAAGTGTAGGTCAAAGAAAGGCTCTTTCTTCTTGGATTCCTCCCTCGAAATGTACTTCAACAGTAGCCAGGATGTGAAATAGCTTTCCCCCTGAGGGTTTATTTCTCTGTGCCTCTGAGGGAGACATAGCCAGGAAGTCAGAGATCTTTCCCAAGGTTATAGATTTCTTCTAAATCAAGTTCTCACACATATCAGTTTTCACAAATAACAGACTTTGAGCAGAATTTGCTATGACAGTCTCATCACCATTATAATAAATGTCACACTGAAAATGCAGCATAAGCCAGGGACTGATATGTAAATTGCCTAATTTTTATAACTTCATGAGTGGGGCATTATTATTGTTCTCACCTTTCAGATAAGGAAACAAATGCTTAGACAATTTAAGGAACTAGTGAGTGATTTCAGAAAAGCCTGCATCTTAAACTTGACTCAAACTAGCAAACATCTACTGACATTTTCCCCTCATGTATATAAAAAGTGATTTACAGATATTATATTGTTTATCATCTTGAACTCATCAACAGGTGTTAATGTTATGGATTCATAGAGATTTAAAAATTATAATACAGAACAAGTAGTTTCCCAGTGTCTCCTAGCTAGAAAATGGGAGAGCCATATTTGAATTTATGTCTATTTCTTCTCTTTATTCTTAAAAAAAATTTTAATATTCATTTATTCCCTATGGTTGCCCTTGTTGTTTTATTGTTGTAGTTATTGCTGTTGTTGTTGGATAGAACAGAGAGAAATGGAAAGAGGAGGAGAAGACAGAGAATGGAGAGAGAAAGACAGACACCTGCAGACCTGCTTCACCAATGCCTATTTCTAAGACGATTTTTACATGTGAAATATTAGAAACTATTTTTGCTGCTTTTTGTATACTTGGGAATTGGACTTTGTCTTCTTTAATATTTAAACTTCTAAGTCCAAATCTTAAGACAACAATTTGCCAGTATGTGTTCTAGAACAAGCTACTCAAGTATTTCAACACTGAGGTTCTTTTTCTGCAAAATGAAGATGATAGTAACATATAGCCATTGTTAGGATTGAATCAGATAATTAAGAATTAAAATTTTACTAGAGGAATAATGGCTTATAGGGCAGTTGTTGTCACATGGACACTCCTACCAACATCCTGAGAATTTCTCTGTTTGTTTGCTATGCCTTCTTTCCTTTCTCCAGAGTCCTTGGTTTTGCTGCACTTGGCCCAAGTTTCATCCTGTATTTTTCCTTTCATTCTTACAGTTTTATAGATAACACTGTTTCTGCTATACAGCAAGCATTCAGTTCCTATTAGATGGTGTGAATGATAACGTTAATAAAACTGGACACTGAGAAGAATGGTACTAAGGCAGTTCAATTAAGCAAATGATTTAACAAAATTAAGGCTATCTGTTGACATTTAAAGGAAGTTCAGAACTTTTACATCAACCACACTTTATAGTCTTTAGTTTTGTCAAAAGAAAAAGTTCTGTACAGCTGAAGAATAGAGATTCTCTCTACAGATTAGGATTGAGAAGGCAAGTCTCTGAGAATGCCTGCAGCAGAGACTGCTCAGATAACACTTCTACACAGAGCTGGTCCTTTTGGAGGAGGAGGTCATAGGCTGAAAGAAAGATTTTTATAGATGCAATTTTAACTAAATGGAGAGAGACACGATTTCACTTGTGATCTTGGGGATTTCCACAACTCTGGACTCTGATAGTTAGCATGCTTAGAGACATTCTTTGTACTACTATGAAAACTAGTTTAAAAAGATAGAGAAAAACAATGACTAAAATCCACCATATTTTCTTTCTCTTTAAACATTAATCATCCATGCAAATAATACTAGTCCTGTGGACTTTATAATGTGTATAGGAACACATGTGACAGCAGCTACCACAGGACTAATGAAACAAAAGCGTGTTGACAGGTTCATATGATTACTTCACAATAAAATCAGTTGAAGATGCATATTGCAATCATATAGGTACTACTGAAATCCTAGCTAAACTAGAAGAAACCAGTGAAGCTACAAATCATTGTAATATATTCAAAGGAAGGAAGGAAAGAAAATAAACAAAGTCAAGTGGGACAAACAGGAAATAATAGGAAGAAAAAATAAAAAGGTCAAAATCCAGTGGCCAAAGAGATGACATAACAGGTAAAGTGCGGGTCAGGTCCAAGTCTGGTTCCCAGTGCCACATATGGCAGTGTGATTCTCTAGAATTTTTCTCTCCTTAATAAATACACAGATCTTCTCCCCTCCTCCTCTCCCCTGCCCCATTCTCTCCTTCCTCTCTTCCTCTTCCTCCTTTTTCTTTTTCCAGAGCACGGCTTAGCTCTGGCTGATGGTAGTGCAGGGGACTGAACCTGGGACTTTATAGCCTCAGGCATGAGAGTCTCATCTACTCTCTGCCTTAAACTCTGTAATTCAATAACAAAGATAGTCATTCTGTTTCTTCTTCTAGCTTTTGCCCTCCTTCCATAGCCAGTCAACAGCATCAGGTTGAGCCTGTTTAAAAGACAATGCCTCCTGATCCCCGCCCCGCCCCACCCCCCCCCCACATACACACTGGAGACTTAGAAAGTTAAAAGTCAAATAGTATAGCAAGAAATAAGACTGAATAAGAATGATCACAAGAAAATGTAACTGAGAACTTTGATATCAGACAAAATAACTTTTTAGGACAAAGACTGTAAACAGAAATAAAGAGGAATGATAAAAATGCCTACTCACACAAAAGACACAATAAGACATATCCTAAAATGTTCATGTTACTAACAAGAGATCCTTATGCTACATGAGACAAAAATAGAACTAGTGGAAAATAGAAAGTTCCTTAATTTGACTTTTAATTTTTAGTAGTTTTCTCTTGGCAATTGCTAGGACAAGTGCACCAAAATAGTTCATGAGAAATAGAAGATTTGGTTCTGGGAAGATAGCATGGCATTAAAAGATAGGACTTGCGTGTCTTAGATGCTAGAGGCCTCTGGTTCAGTCCCCAGCACCATTAGAGACCAGACCCAGGCAATGCTGTGAACTTTTTCTCATAGAAATAAATTCATGTTCTTAAAAATTTGAGAGGTAGAATATTTAAATAACATTGTTGATTAGCATAGTTAGTGTTTATAAGAAATTGTGCAGCACTCCTAAAGAATAAGGATGCTTTTCCAGAAAACAGGACTTTCACTAAGATAAAATATGTGCTGGATCGTAAGTCAAGTCATGCCTTAGAAAACACCTCACCACAGCAGAAAATGAATCAATAGCAAAGAAACGTCAACATTCTCAAACGCTTATAAATCAAGAAACATACACCCAGGGTCAGCAAAATCATCTTCTCTTACCATGTTATATTCAACATTGTACTAAAGGTAATAATTGAAATTGACAATGTAAAATAGTGTTTATCTTCAAATGACATAAGTATGTTCACAAAAATTCTAAGGAATTTATAAAATGGCAATAGAGCTAACAAAGGAGTTTGACAATGTGACAGGATGCAAGTCAATATACAAAGTGATTGCTTCTCCACATTAACTAAAAACAATTGGTAAATTATACTTATACCCACATTACTAATAATTAAAATTATAAATGATATCCACATCACTAATAAAGCAATACAAAACAGTAAACTAGGGCTGGGGGTAGATAGTATAATGGTTATGCAAGGAGACTCTCATACCCGAGGCTCCGAAACCTGGGTGCAATCCCTTGCACCACCATAAACTAGAGTTGAGCAGTGCTCTGGTAAAAGAAAAGAAAAGAAAAGAAAAGAAAAGAAAAGAAAAGAAAAGAAAAGAAAAGAAAAAAACTTGTAAACTACTTAGGAGGATTACATGAAACAGAAAGCTGTACTAAGTTGCTAAAATAAAGTGAATAGTTACATAAGTAAATATAAAGAGATAGCATATTCATGAATTTGAAGCCGGAATATTGCTGAGGTGTACATTCTCTCCATCTATGGCACTGAAAATAAGAATTGCAGCTTCTTGGAATAGTGGAGAGAAAGTGTTAGGGGGTACTCACTGCAAACTCTAGTGTACTTCTGCTTTCAGGTATATATTTTGCAGTAGTTTATGGATACGTGTGAACATATGCTCTCTCTCACAGAAACTGGTGTATATCTAGGTTTTGGGACTTTGTTAGAAAGTGAACCACCTGAGATGGAATTAGAGTATACTATGAAAGGAAAGGTCTCACCCGAGTAATGAAGCCGAAGGGTTGTCATTCCACATGTGAAGTCTCTGGACACAGTCTGAAGTGAAGCATGTTGAGGTGGCAATCGTTGCGTTGGTTAGGTTGTGATCGGCGGATGCAATATTATTTGATATGGATTGGGAGAGGCATACGGGAAAGTGGGCCCTATCCAATGGTTCCAGGACTGGGGGAAGTAGGGGCTCTATAGTGGAGATGTGAGGTTCCTGCTGTCTTAGGGTTCAAAAAGACAATGGATAGTTAATGTTATCATCACATTATTTGGTAATTGGGTTAACTTTGAAAAGTCCTTTTGTTAGGGTTTGCTGCACAGTACCCAGTATCTTGTATATAGCTGTGCTATTGGTTGCTTCTGATCTACTTGGTCCAGGCTTCTGAGAGAGTCTGCATATCAATTAGACAGCCTATATATTAAAAAGATTCAGTTAGTGTTTTGAAAAACCTCGAGACATACAATTAATTTTCCCCCTCTCGTATTAACTAGTGATTTATATGACTACATTTTACTAGGAGTGTACATAAACACCATTTCCACCACCAAAAGACTGTGATCCATCCCTCCCACCCACTCCCACCCCCCACTCTTCCAAGCTTTGGGTCCATGAGTGCTCAACAATTTGTTTGGCTTCATATGTTAACTCTCTTTTCAGTCACCAGGTTCCAGATGTCATCAGGATGTCGGCCAGGCTTCCCTAGACTGAAGACCCCACCAATGTGTCCTGGAGCTCAGCTTCCTCAGAGACACACCCTACTAGGGAAAGAGAGATGCATACTGAGAGTATGGACCGACCAGTCAACGCCCATGTTCAGCGGGGAAGCAATGACAGAAGCCAGACCTTCTACCTTCTGCAACCCACAATGACCCTGGGTCCATGCTCCCAGAGGGACAGAGAATGGGAAAGCTATCAGGGAAGGGGGTGAGATATGGAGATTGGGTGGTGGGAATTGTGTGGAATTGTACCCCTCCTACCCTATGGTTTTGTTAATTAAATTCTTTCTTAAATAAAAAAAATAAAAAAATAAGAATTGCAGATTCTTTCATTTTCTTGCTAGAAGCTAACAACCTGGGCTTAAAATGTACAAAGAACATTTAAATTAAAAAAAATGCTATGATTTACACTGTTAATTCTTTATTTAAAGGTGTATTTATTTATTTCACAGGTGTGGTGACAGTGAGACCTAAGTTCCTTCTTGGCATATGCAGTAGTAGGAAATAAGCCAGGGACCTCATGTATGCAAATCCTGCGTTCTACACACTGAGGAACCTCTCTGGGTCCTACACTATCATATAAAGCAACAACAGTCAAGTCTGTGTGAAACTGACTTAAGAACAGACTTTGAGAGCCATTAAAATATATCTAACCAAATAGTTAATTGATTTTTTTTTGATAAGCACGTTAAAGCAAACAAATGGAAACATTTTCAACACTATTAGAATTCCTATGTTTTAGTCTTCTGTTTTCACTGTATGGCAAAAACACAAAACAAAACATAGATTTAGTGATTTATAAACAGCAGAAATTGTTTCTCACAGTCCTGGAATCTGTAAAATCCAACATGAAAAATCTAGAGTGTCAGCAGATTCATTTTCTTGTGGGAATCTAGCTCCTGATTCATAGATGACTGCCTTTTCAATGTGTTTTTCCATGGGGAAATGGACAAAGGAGCCCTTCAGCTTGTCTTATATAAAGGTTCTGAATTCATTCACTGCGGTTCTTTTGATTTTTTTTTTTTCCCACTGAGGCTTACTGTCTGCAGGATTCCACTGCTCCTGGCAGTCATTTTATTATCATCATCATTAGTATTTTGAGAGAAAGAAGAGACATTCCTCCACTGCTTATAATTCACCTGTTGCTTCACTCACCAAGGTCCTGTGTTCATGACCAAACCACCATCCACAAATTTCACCTTTAAAGACTGGCATTTTAGTGGTTAGACTTTAACATATCAATTGCGAAAACTTTCTCTACAGGGAATCTTTATCAGTTAAGTTTCTTCAGAAAAATTGACCCAAGAGGGTATAATGAGAAATTGTCCACCAGGGTTACTGTAGGGTAAGTCCTATGAACATCTCTTTGTAGGTGGGTTATACAGGAAATCTGGTGGTATTTTTACAGCACAAACTTGAAGACCTGAGAGTCAGAGAAGATAATAGTGTAAGATACAGTTAAAATCTGAACTCATGAGACCTTAGGAAGCAGGTAGTGTAATTCTTGGACTTAGCACACATATATGAGATCTAGGAAGATCCAAGTTCAGGAAGGATGAATGCCCTCACTCGAGCAAGGACAACAAATTCATTCTTCCTCTATATCATTCTATGTAAGCCTTCAGTGGGTTCACATTGGTGAATGTCATTGTCTTCACTCAGTCTACCAGTTCAAATGACAATATCTTCCAGAAAAACCCTTTCTTTGACCAATGTCTGGATGTGTCCACACAGAGAAATGTTTTAATATCTGAACATCCCTTAGTCCAATAAGTTGACACTCACACACACAAAATTAACCATTACACTTCTAAAAAATCCAAAATGAAGTAAGGAACATAAGCTTTAGTCTTACACCATAGCAGAAAAAGTAATAATCTGAGATGGCTCTTAGACCTAACCTAAAAATTGAACAATATGTATGCCTAGAAAAAAGTACAGAAGAGAGAGTCAGGCAGTAGCATAGCAGATTAAGCTCAAGTGGCGCAAAGCGCAAGGAGCAGCATAAGGATTATGGTTCAAGCCCCCGGCTTCCCAACTGCAGGGGAGTCACTTCACAAGTGGTGAAGCAGGTCTGAAGGTGTCTGTCGTTCTCTCCCCCTCTCTGTCTTCCCTTCCTGTCTCCATTTCTTTCTGTTCTATCCAACAATGACATCAGTCATAACTACAACAATAAAACAAGGGCAAAAAAGGGAATAAATAATAAATACATATTAAAAAAATACAGAAGAATGTTTTCATGACCTTGATATAAACATGTTTACCAGACAGTTCATAGAAAGATTATTAATAGGGACAAAGGTTTAAAACTACATCAAATAGAAAAGTTCTCATCAAAAGTCACATTTCAAACATGAGTAAAAAAGTCAGAGACTGGGAAAAATATTGCAACATGCATATCTAACACAAGACAATGTATATGTATTTTTTGTATAATCAAGAATACCAAGAAATCAGTGAACACACAAAAATACAAAACAGGGGGTGGAGCCAAGATGGCAACTTGCAAGCAGCAGCTGGCATGAGCTCCAACAAACAACAGCTTGTGACTGGGGATTCTCTGGATAGGCTAGGATACTGGGCCATCAGCAGGAGGGTGAATAGGGGTCCTAAGGGTGAGACCATTCTTGGGTTAGAAAACGGGAGGCCAGGGGGAAAAAGAAAGAAAATCTTTTGATTATTTCTGGAGCTTACCTCTCTCCCCAGCCCCAGAACCAGCCCCCATGGGTGGGACAGCCATTCCTAGCAGGCTCCTAGCTGAGTTATTTCCTTTACCAAGATTCCTGGCTCACCAGGGATGCTTTTCCTTTTTGCTTTCCTTCTCTTTTTTTTTTTTTTTTCTAAATGGATGGAGCTCTATTGAGTGACAAAATACCTGACCAATCAGAGCCTCATCCTACCCCTGCCTGGGAAAGACTACCTGGAGGTTTTTTGTTTGTTTGTTTGTTTTTAATTTCTTATAATTGGCTGTCTTTGTTCAGGCTGTCTGCAGCCAATTTGGAACTGTCCAAGCTGTAGACTGACTGGGTTTTGTACTCTATTCTATTTTATTATTATTATTATAAATGTGTGTCCCTTTTGTCTCTCCTTCAGGTTGACCAAAATTAACTGTTGTTGTTCTCTCCATTGCAAGGTGACTGGGTTTCCTATCTACTGTGAGATAAACTTATTTCTCTCTACCTCTTCCCTTCACTCTCTTTTCTCCCACCTCCTAGCTAATTAAAAAACAAACAAACAAAAAAAAAACTTTTCTTTCATTGCTTTTTAAAATTTATTTTAGTTCTTGTCTTCTTTTCTTCCTCCTTCTTTTGATATCTGAATTCACTGATACTTGTTTGTGAATTATTTGGGGGAAGAAATTTGACTCAGAGTGGTCTCTCTCTCTCTCTCTGTCTTTTTAATCTACTTCCCTTTCTCTCTTGCTATCTCTAGAATTTACAATGGACAGTAGATTTTCATAATTGTCTATTCTTGCTTTTCCCTTTCTTTTTCCTTTGGATTTGATTGCTATTATTTCTTGGACTGGAGCTGTTGTTTGGCTAACTGGTATTGCTTGAACTGCATCTATCCTTGCTTAAGTTACTATTGTTGTAATTTCTGAGGCTGGTGACTACCATTTGTCACAAAGATATTTAACATAGCGTGGCTTGTACTCAAAACACAACCGAAGAAGGACAGAACAGAAAAAAAAAATCAGTAAAGAGAAAATGGTTAAATCAAGAGTAAATAAAACTGCTATCACAATGAATCAAGACAGGATCCCATAAAAAACACCAAATCAGTCAGAAGTAACCAGAGATAAGGAAAGTATGCAAGCAATAAAAACCCTAATAATCACAGAAATGAAGACAACTATGGAGGAAAGGGCTAGCAGAATTAAGAAAACAATAGATGAGACCCTCAAAGAAAATACTAGCTACCTCAAGGTAATTAGAGAACTGAAAGCTGAAATAGCTGAACTAAAAGGTCAATTAGCAGAACAAGCTAATACTATAACTGAAGCGAAGAAAGAAGCTGAAGAAAGGAAAAACAGATTAACAGAAACAGAAAACAGAATTAGCCAGACAGAGGATAAGCTAGAGAAAACAAAGAAAGAGGTAAAAGAGTTCAAAAAAGAGATTGAAAGACACTGAAAAAAAGAAGAGAGGCATATGAGATGATCTCAAAAGAAGTAATGTTCCTATCATTCGCCTGCCACAGGAAGAAAGAGAGGAAGGGGAAGTAAATATTCTAGAGGAAATAAAGGAAGAAAACTTCCCAGACCTAAACAACAGAATGGACATTAATATTCAAGAGGCCCAGAGAGTCCCAAACAGAATCCACCCAGACCTGAAGACAACAAGACACATAATAGTTACAGTGAAAAGAATCAAATAAAGAAAGGATCCTAAAGGCTGCAAGAGAAAAACAAAAAGTCACATACTGGGGAAAACCCATAAGATTATCAACAGACTTCTCCACTCAAACTCTAAAATCCAGAAGAGAATGCTTAGATATCTTTCAAGCCCTGAATGAAAAAGGGTTTCAACCAAGGATAATATATCCTGCTAGACTTTCATTCAGACTGGAAAGAGAGATCAAAACCTTCCCAGACAGACAACAGTTAAAGGAGGCAATCATCACCAAGTCTGCCCTGAAAGAGGTTCTAAAAGATCTCTTATAAACAAGAACATCACCATAATACTTGCCATATATCAGTTAAGTTAATCAAATAAAAAATTGTAGAATAATGGCACTATAATACATTCAATCCATAATATCAATAAATGTCAATGGCTTAAATTCACCCATTAAAAGGCACAGAGTGGGAGGATGGATCAGAAAACATAACCCAACCATATGCTGCTTGCAAGAATCCCATCTGACCCAAGAAGAAAAATACAGGCTTAAAATGAAGGGATGGAAATCATACAGGCTAATGGACCACAAAAAAAAGGGAGGAACAGCCATTCTCATTTCTGACACAATAGACTCTAAATTAAATAAAGTAATAAAAGATAGGCCCTTCCACTTTCTATGAAGCCAACATCACCCTGATACCAAAAGCAGATAGGGAAACAACAAAAAAGGAAAAATATAGACCAATATCTCTGATGAACATAGATACTAAAATATTAAACAAGATCCTGGCCAACCAGATACAGCAGCATATCAAAAAAGATTTTTCATCATGACGAAGTGGGATTTATCCCAGGAATGGAAGGCTGGTTCAATATATGTAAGTCAATCAACGTCAACCACCACATCAATAAAAGCAAAACCAAACACCACACAATTATCTCAATAGATACAGAGAAAGCCTTTGACAAAATCCAACACCCATTCATGCTCAAAACACTACAAAAAATGGGAATAGACGGGAAATTCCTCAAGATAGTGAAGTCCATATATAGCAAACCTACAGCCAACATCATACTTAATGGACAGAAGCTGAAAGCATTCCCCCTCGGATGGGGGGATAGTCAAGGCTGTCAAGTATCACCATTACTCTTCAACATAGTATTAGAAGTTCTTGCCATAGCAATCAGGCAAGAGAAAGAAATCAAAGGACAGATTGGAAGGGAAGAAGTCAAGATCTCACTATTTGCAGATGATATGATAGTACATAAAGAAAAACCTAAAGAATCCAGCATAAAACTACTGGAAGTTATTAGGCAATATAGGAAGGTGTCAGACTACAAAATACAACATACAAAATACAGTGGAATTTCTTTATGCAAACACCAAATCTGAAGGAGAAGACATCCAGAAATCACTGCCATTCACAGTTGCAACAAAATCAATCAAATACCTAGGAATAAAGCTGACCAAAGAAGTGAAAGATTCTATACTGAAAACTATGAGTCACTATTCAAAGAAATAGAAAATGATACCAAAAAATGGAAAGACATCCCATGCTCATGGATTGGAAGAATAAATATCATCAAAAGGAGTATCTGCCCCAGAGCCATATACAAATTTAACCCGATACCCATCAAAGTTCCACCAAACTTCTTTAATAGAACAAAAACTAACGTCATTTATCTGGAACCAGAAAACACCTAGAATTGCCAAAACCATCCTGAGGAAAAGGAACAGAAATGGAGGCATCACACTCCCAGATCTCAAACTATATTATAAGGCCATCATCATCAAAACAGCCTGGTACTGGAACAAAAATAGGCACACAGACCAATGGAACAGAATTGAAAGCCCAGAACTAAACTCCCACACATATGGACATCTAATCTTTGATAAAGGGGCCCAAAGTATTAATGGAGGAAGCAGGCTGTGTTCAATAAATGGTGCTGGAAAAACTGGGTTGTAACTTGCAGAAGAATGAACTGAACCACCTTATCTCAACAAAAACAAAAATCAACTCCAAATGGACAAAGGAACTGGATGTTAGACCAGATACTCTCAAATGCTTAGAGGAAAACATTGGTGGAACACTTTCCCAACTAAACCTCAAGGACATCTTTGATGATACAAACCCAATTGTAAGGAGACTAAAGTAGAAACAAACCAATGGGACTACATCAAATTGAAAAGCTTCTGCACTGCCAAAGAAACTATCACACAAACAAGGAGACCTCTCACAGAATGGGAGAAGATCTTCACATGCCATACATCAGACAAGAGATTAATAATGAAAATATACAAAGAGCTTAGCAAACTTAGCACCAAAAAGCAAATGACCCCATCCAAAAATGGGTAGAGGATATGAACAGAACATTCACCACGGAAGAGATCCAAAAGTCTAACAGACACATGAAAATTTGCTCCATATCACTGTCAGAGAAATGCAAATAAAGACAACACTGAGATACCTTCTCACCCCTGTGAGAGTGGCATACGTCAAAAATACAGCAGCAACAAATGCTGGAGAGGCTGTGGAGACAGAGAAACCCATCTGCACTGCTGGTAGGACTGTAAACTGGTCCAGCCTCTGTGGAGAGCAGTGTGGAGAACTCTCACAAGGCTAGACATGGACCTTCCATATGGCCCAGTAATCTCTCCTATGGATATACCCTAAGGACTCCATAGCACCCAACCAAAAAAAATGTGTACACCTATGTTGATAGCTGCACAATTTGTAATAACTAAAACCTGGAAGCAACACAGGTGCCCAATAACAGATGAGTGGCTGAGAAAGTTTTGGTATATATACACAATGGAATACTATTCAGCTATTAAGAACAATGATCTCACCTTCTCTGACCCATCTTGGATGGAGCTAGAAGGAATTATGTCAAGTGAGTTAAGTTAGGAAGACAAAGCTAAGTATGGGATGATCCCGCTCATAAAAAGAAGTTGAGAAAGAATAATAGAAAGGGAAACTCAAAGCAGGATTTGACTGAATTTGGAGTAGGGCACCAAAGTAAAAATCCTAGGTTGAGGATAAGGGTGGATGTTCAACTTCTCAGGGGGAGGAGGGGATGGGACACAGTCTTTTGGTGGTGGGAATGGTGTTTTTGTGTACTCCTATCAATTTGTAGTCATATGAATCACTATTTAATTAATATGAGAGGGGAAAATTAATTGAATCTCTCAAACTTTTAAAATTAAAGACTGAGAGTTTTTAATACATTAGCTGAGTCTTTGGTATGTTGACTCTCTTAAAAGCTTAGACCAGGGAGAACAGACACACTTGGTGGCATAGTTATATGCAAATAATGTCAAAGGACATAAATTGTGGTGATGTTGTATATGATTCAGGAAATCCTAAGAAAGTGATATTGCAAAGTTAACCCAATTGTCGTTTTCGACGGGTTAGGTTGTTTCCGCCAGGCTGGCTTCACGGGCAGGTAACAGACGACCAGGGACTCATAGTTGAGCTGTAGGCAGTATCTCTTTATTCATGCAGGACGCAGCACAATCTAAGCCGAGCTGAGCTAAACTAAAGGTAAAGTACTCTAAAACTCACAATGCTGTCTTTATATATACTTGACAAGTAGGGTGGAAACAGGGTGTGACATAGAGAGGGTGGAGAGAAAAGTGACTGGTGACAATCAGAGTGTGACAAGGAGGGGGGGTGGAGGAAAAACATATCATGAAACAGTGGGGATTGAACCAATGCCCTGGAGGGAGGTGCTTGTTAACAGCGGTTATATAAATAGAATGAAGTGGTTATGTAAATAGAATAGTGTTAAGCAGGGGGGATTTAAACCAAATGAAACAGAAGGGGTCTCATGCATACCAACACCCAATCACCAAATAATGTGATTATAGTAATAACTATCCATTGGCTTCTTAAACACTAAGACAGTAGGATCCTCCAGCTTCCTCTTTAGAGCCTATATTTCCCTCAGTCCTGGAACCTCTAGGGTGGGGCTCACTTTCCTGCATGTTTCTTTCAATTCATACCAAATGATATTGCATCCACCAATCCCAACAATCAATGCAAGGAGTACCACCTCAGCATGCTTCACTTCAGACTGTGTCCAGAGATGTCAGGCATGGAATGTCAACCCTTTACCCACTCTCATTACTTGGGTGAGACCTTTCTTTTCATAATATTCTCAAAATCCATTCCAGGAAGGTCACTTCCTAACAAAATCCCAAAACCTATAGATAGAACAGGTCCAATAAGATAGAGCATATATTCACATGTATCCGTAAATTAGAGCAAAATATATAACTGAAAGCAAAAATACACAATAGTCTGTAGTGAGTCAGTATAAACTTCCTAATGAAATAGTGTTTACTTAGACTTAGATACACTCCTCACCTACTTCCTGTTACAGTTCTCTCATTCACTCTAGAGCTAACTTCATCAAAGCAAGGACTGCAAAAGCTGAATAAGTGCAAGAGACTGGCATACTTTAACAAGACTCTTTAGTCACTATCAGGCCACCCCATCAGCTGGGCCCCTATTCAGAGAGTCCTGAGATTCCCAAACAGACATGATGGGGCCTAGACCTCAAATAAATCCCTCTCTCCATTGTTACCTGTCATCTTTATCAGGAACAACACAATAGACCCCTTTATGGGCCCCCCATAGGAACTTGCCCTCAACTTGGATCAACAAAGTAGAGAATATCTCATCTTCCAAAGGGAAGCTGTACAAAATACTCTATGTTCCACCTGAGAAAGATGGGTCCTGATATTGGGGCAGCTTGTAATGTTCCAACTTATGACTACAGAATGTAAGCTCAGATCGATAGGGATGTAGACGTCACATAGGCTCCTAAGCTGAATATAGCCCCCAGATCACATCAAATCAATGGGGCTTACAGTGAACAATATTTATACACCTTTCCTATATTTGGGAGCTACTCTCTTCCCTGATCCAGCTTTCTGGTCCTTCTGCCAGCCATGATATCACCTCCCCAGACAACAATTAGGATCCACCTGCATATCAGATTTCAGGCTCAGGGAAAAACAAACAAACAAACAACACTAGTATAGTCACAGGCCCTTTGGAATATAACTAAAATATACCTACTAGCTATCTACAGAATGGAGGGCCCCCCAACTCTTCATCTGCACTACTCCAGCCTTTAGGTCCACGATTGGTCAACAATTTGTTTAGCTTTGTATGTTAACTCCATTTTCAACCACCAGGTTTCAGATGCTAGCATGATGCAGACCAGACTTCCCTGGACAGACAATCCCTCTAATGTGTTCTGGAGTTCCACTTCCCCAGAGCCCTTCCCCACTAGGGAAAGAGAGGGAAAGGCTGGGAGTATGGATTGACGTTCATGTTCAAAGGGGAAGCAATTACAGAAGACAGACCTTCCACCTTCTGCATCCCATAATGACCTTGGGTCCATACTCCTAGAGGGTTGGAGAATAGGAAAGCTAGCAGGAAGGGGAAGGGATACAGAGTTCTGGTGGTTGGAATTGTGTGGATTTGTACCCCTCTTATCCTATGGTTTAGTCAATGTTTCCTTTCTATAAATAAAAAGTTAAATAAAAAATGAATTACCTAAAAAAATACAAAACAGAGAAACAATACAAATGGGGATGAAGAATAAGCAGAATTCTTAAGAGAATATGTGCAAATATTCTTTATGTTAAAAAGAATTCAACATCATTACTTTTCAGGCAAGACTGAAATTAACAAGACTGACAAATAAAATTTTAACAAGCCAAAGCCAAACATTTCTCAAACATTGATGAAAGAAACATACATCTCTCTAATAATTTTTAATTAAATTGAACATATGCCTACCTTACAATTTAAAAACTTTATTACAAGGGGAGCTGGGCAGTCGTGTACCTAGTTAAGTGCATGTGTAACCATGCACAGGACCAGGGTTCATGCTCCCAGTCCCTACCTTCAGGGAAAGCCTTCACAAGTGGAAGACAGTGATACAAATTACCCTATCAAATAAAATTAATAAAGTTAAAAAAACTTACTACACGTATGTATTTGAATAGAATTAATACACACACATATCTAATATATCTATAGGCTTTTTATTCATAATAGCTTAAAAAAAATAGACTCAGACTTCAGCCCAGCTGTCACCACATTGAAGAGGCTGTTAATGCTGTGGTCTCTTCCACTTTCACTCTCTCCCTCTCCGTATCTAAATAAAAAAATACAGAACTGCATAAATAAAATACATAGAATATATTTTGCTATTTTATAGCTTAAGAACACATCTCAACAGACTTGCCATGGCAGAAGGTACAAGCTGAATTACTTCAGATCTTTCTTAAATGGTTGCTTAGCTTTCAATACAAATGTTTAGCTCTTGAGCAGATTCAGTAAATAGCATCTTTCTTCCTTAGTGCCCCTTACCCCTATGTTCTGAACAATTTTGAGAGTGAGAGAAATGCTATAGGAAGGACACAGATTTAATTTTATTGCAGAAAATGAACAGGGACTAGAGATAACTGGTTAAGCAAGTTTTGTTAAAGCAGAACTTATGGAAGTAGCATGCATCTCTATGGCCAAAGGCAGTTCCAAAAAGAAGAGTCAAAATGAGCCTGGATCTACCACTCAGCTGAGTTATTTCTCTTTCCCAGAGGTGGAGGGAAACCATCAGGCTGACTTGACAAATCCTTTTCATTGGAAACCAGAATGCACGCTTCTCTGACAGCACGGGCATCTTTAATTTAGCTAGTGCCCTACTGCTAGATGTACTTTCCTTTCTCCTAGTGGCGCACATGTGTGCTGATTCCTTTTCACACAAAAGGAAACAGACTCTAAGAGGTTAAGTGATGAAGGTAAGAGCTAGGGAGGGCCAGAGCCAGCAACTCTGACTCACATCTGACATCAAGGTCAAGGCATTTTTCACCTTCTATATAGTCCTTATTCTTCCTCATTTATTCAGGTCTGCCTGCAAATGAGTAGCAATCTCTGAGTTCATCAGATCCTCTTATTAACATCCCACAATTCACTAGAAAGGTAGATGAGAGAGTAATTGTTTTTCATCAGCTTAAAGAAAAATACGAGGTCCAGAGACCATTGCATTTCTTATCTAGCTCCACTAGTTAATTGCAAAGTCGTCTGATTAAGACCTGGCTTCTCATTTCAGATCTTTTCCCTCAGATCCTTTCAGATCCTACTTTAGAGACCCCAAACCAGACAGTGAGATATGGGTACAAGCCAGGAGGAGTGAGAGTGTAACCAAGACACACTGATAGGGAAAGACACAATTTTGTCCACTAGTGACCATGAGTCTCCTCTCAATGATGTTTAGATGATGTCCTTCCTAGGCTTGGCTGTGGCATCCCAGCATTAGGAAGTATGTCTGAAGAATGCAAATGTCAGAGTTGCTGACTGTAAGGGAATAAAATCAGGAACCTATATTTTAACAAACTATGGGGGATAGCCTCATAGGAGATAACTCTATGGGGACCAGGCTGAACACATCCTTTATCATGCACAGGACCCAGTTTCAAACCTCAGGTCTCCATCTGCAAGGGGGGAGCTTTACAAACAGTGAAATATCTCTCTCTATATATCTCTATCTCTATCTCTCTCCCTGTCTCTCTCTCATCTATCTCCCCCTTCTCTCTCAATTTCTGTTTCTTTCCAAAATAAACAAATAAAATAATAATTTTTATTTTAGAAGAGATACTTTATGAATCAGGGATAGGGGATAAAAAACTGCCTTTGGACACTTTCAGAGCTTTCTTTTTTCCTTTTTTTAGTTATAAGGAATGACTCATAATCACAATTATTTCTTGGTGTAGTCTGTTTTTTTTTTTTTGAAAAGAAAAGAAAAATGGGCTTTAGAATTGGCTAAAACTGAATTTATTATTCATTTAGCTGGGTCAACTGGGAGAAATCATGAGCATTGTTGTTCTTTGTCAGTTCACATGTAGTACATTCTTCTATAAAGATTCAATGAGATGACACATAAGAAGTCCTATCCTTTAGCTTTTCTTTGAATTTGATTTCCTAGCTCTGAAGCTGCTTCTAATATTTAATTCTCTCTGTTTTCAGAGCACTGCTCAGCTTTGGCTGTTGGTGGTGCAGAGGAATTGAACCTGGGACTTTGGAGCCTCAGGGAATCTGAGTTTGCATAACAATATGCCAACTTCCCATTCTCCCCTTTTTTTTCTTTTTAAGATATATAGCTAGAGAGCCAGAAAAAAAAAATGAATGAATGAATGAAAGCGATCACAGCACTGAAGCTCCCTTCAGTATGGTGGAGACTTTTCCAAGTGAGCTATTTTACCAACCCTCCTCTTTCTTTATTGGTAACTTGACAAAGCTCTACAAAATAATCTTCCTCATATCCTCGACCTGTGACTTCTCTGACAAGCAGCCTCTTGGAAGAACTACATTCTCACTGTTGCTGCTTAAAATCCTTAATACAGTGGAGAGAACAACTATCAGACCAGGCAAGGTTTGCTTTAATCAGGCGTCTGTACTACTGGGCTCTTAACTTGGTCTCTTAAGCTCCATGGAATCAGATGAGCAAAGCACAGTTATTGTGCCCTTTCTCAGAGGACATGTCTACTGATTCGTTAGCAAAATGTTATGTTAAAAAGGTTCACTGAAATGGGATTTTGCTTGGATTCCCTAAGTGTCCTGGAGTGAGATGAGTCTGTTGTAGACAGGCTGTGGAGACAGGCTGTGGAGACTTGTTTTCCTCTGACACCTTCATTCAGTGCTCAGTCTACTCAGTGGCTTCCAGCTTCTCCTGGTTTTTCTCCTTTTAGCTGGGTTCCAAACCTGGCAACTCCTCTGGCCCCTAACCTCACTGTTCTTCTAAGAAGTTGGGAGCAAAAACAGCTCAAGGGGTAGGGGATGGGCCACATTAGCAACAGTTGAATATGTTAAGTGTCTTCTGAAGGAAAGCCTTTCAAGTCCTAAAACAAAATAAAAGCAAAAATATAAAATCTGCATATCTTGGTGGGGAAATATCATGATAGCTATGCACAAAGATTTTCATGCCTATGACTTCAAAGTCCCAGGTTCAGTCCCCAGCACCACTATAAGACAGAGCAGAGCAGTGCTGTGGTTAAAAATAAATCTGTATATCGTGGTAGTTTTAGTATATCATAGAAATAAGGGTGAGACTCAGAACAAACTAAGATTTGCTTGAGGGATGCATAATCTTTTTAGTGAGATGCCATAGAAATATACAGCATCTTGGGAGTTGGGCGGTAGCACAGTGGTTAAGTGCATGTGGCTCAAAGCACAAGGACTGGCATGAAGACTGCGGTTCGAGCTCCCAGATCCCCACCTGTAGGGGAGTCGCTTCACAGGTGGTGACGCAGGTATGCAGTTATCTATATCTTTCTCTCCCCTTGTCTTCACCATCTGTCTCCATTTTTCTCTGTCCTATCTAATAAGGACAACAATAGTAATAACTACAACAACAACAACAAAAGAAGGGCAACAAAAGATAAAAGTAAATAAAATTAAAAAATTAAAAAAAGAAATATACAACATCTTTAATTGATAGGGAAGCAAGATCTGTTAGTAGAAAGATAAAGATATTCTATGAAAACCATATGAATGCTCATGATCATAGAACCTACTGATGTGAAATTATAATTTCAATTTTGCAAACCTCAATGTGCAATTGACCTGAAAAAACAAGTCGCTCGCCATGAATGATCATTTAAAAAATATAAAAGATAACAGAGAATTACACTTATCAATTTACTTTTTCCTTATTATAAAACCAGTTCACATCTAAAGTTGTATAGAAAATATGGGTAAAGTGGCCTAGGAAGTGGCACAGTGGATAAAAGGTGGTACTCTCAACACGGGGTCCTGAGTTCAATCCCTGGCAGCACATGTACCAGAGTGATGTCTGGTCCTTTCTCTCTCCTCCTCTCCCTCTCATAAATAAATAAATACAAGAAAAAATGGGTAAAAGGAGAAAATAAGCACAATCCCCAGACAAAATTATATATGTTTTGTTGTTGACTTATCAACTTTTTAATCTAATCATCCAGTCAGATTTTGGGAAGTCATAAAATGAATCATAATGTACATGATTTTCATTTGCTGAAAATATTATATACACCAGCTCTTCTCAAAGTTTCCTCTAAACAGAGGTCACTTGAAAACCTTATTAAAATGCTGATTCTGATTCAGCAGGTCTGGGGTTAGCGCCTGAGAATCTACATCCAACAAATTCTCAGAAAAATACCCATCTTGCTGTTCCAGGGAAAATATTTTGAAAAGTAGCAGCATCAGAACTGATCTCTTTCACCCTCTCTTTGTCTATCTCTGTTAAATAAAAGTGTGTGTGTGTGTGTGTGTGTGTGTAAAATTGTAGGTGTGTGTACTAATCAGTACCATGTAGCCTTACAATTACACGCAACTCAAAAATACCATATTATTGACCAGTGAAGTTCATTTATTTATTTATTTATATTATACTACTGGAAATATAATGATATGATTTTTTTGAAGGGTAAACTTTATATGCATCCATTAAGATTTATTTGAGACAATTTCCTTGAGATGGGAGTGCTTCAACCACATTATTCAAGATTTGAAGGCATTTTTTCATAACAGCTTGATAGATTTTAGAGAAGGAAAACAATGTGGCTTTTTTAAAGGCCCTGTGACTAATTTGCTTTATTACCCTGACCTGAAAAAATTTTCAGTTTGTCCCCTTATCCTTTCCCTGAAGATGTCATGCTCATCTCCATGGCAACCTCACTGCTTACTCTGGTACCTTTCTTCCCTTTCTATTACTAGTGTTTGCTGACAGGGGTGTCTGCTTAAACTAGCCAGTGTGTAGCCTCAATGATGAGTGCAGTGATAGATGCCCAGAAAATTCTGTCAGAGTAATCAGAGGAATTAAAGCATATGCTTTTCAATATATAAATTCATGAGTGTGTGTGTGTGTGTGTGTGTGTGTGTGTGTGTGTGTGTTTGTGAGCTCATGAGCGCGGTGGAAGTAGCAATATCTTAGGTGTCAGATAATTAGAACACTAATTAATTTTGTTTTTGCCTCCAGGGTTGTCTCTGGGACTCTGTGCCTGCACTATGAATCCACTGCTCCAGGAGACTATTTTTTTCCCTTTTTGTTGCCCTTGTTATTGCTGTAATTGCTGTTGGATAGGACAGAGAGAAATCGAGAGAGGACAGGAAGACAGAGAGAAGGAGAGAAAGGTAGGCAGCTGCAGACCTACTTTACCACTTGTGAAGCGACCCCCCTGCAGGTGGGGAGCCAGGGGCTTGAACCAGTATCCTTACCTTGATACTTACACTTTGCACCATGTGCGCTTAACCCACTGCGCTACCACCCAACTCCCATAAGACTTAGTTTATGTGAAGATCTGCTCCCATTCTGTGAGGGGTCTCTCTGTTTGTTTAATTGTTTCTTAGGATGTGCAGAAGCTTTTCAATTTGATGTAGTCCCATTGGTTTGTTTCTGCTTTAGTCTTCCTTGCAATTGGGTTTGATTCATCAAAGATGTCCTTGAGGTGTAGGTGGGAAAGTGTTTTACCAATGTTTTCATCTAAGTATTTGATTGTTTCTGGTCTGACATCTAGGTCTTTGATCCATTTGGAGTTGATTTTTGTTTCTAGTGAGATAAAGTGGTTCAGTTTCATTCTTCTGCATGTTACAACCCAGTTTTCCCAGCACCATTTATTGAAGAGAGCCTCCTTTTTCCATTTAATCCTTTGGGACCCCTTATCAAAGACTAGATGTCCATAGGTGTGGGGATTTATTTCTGGGCTTTCAAATCTGTTCCACTGGTCTGTGTGCCTATTTTTGTCCCAGTACCATGCTGTTTTGATGATGATGGCTTTATAATATAGTTTAAGGTCTGGCAGTGTGATGCCTCCATTTCTGTTTCTTTTCCTCAAGATGGTTTTGGCAATTCTAGGTGTTTTCAGGTTCCAGATAAATGATTGTAGTGTTTGTTCTATTCTCTTAAAGAAGCTTGGTGGAACTTTGATGGGTATTGCATTAAATTTGTATATGGCTCTGGGGAGAATATTCATTTTGATGATATTTATTCTTCCAATCCATGAGCATGGGATATCTTTCCATTTCTTGGTATCAGTTTCGAATTCCTTGAGTAGCGACTCATAGTTTTCAGCATACAAGTCTTTCACTTCTTTGGTCAACTTTATTCCTAGGTATTTGATTGATTTTGCTGAAACAGTAAATGGGAGTGATTTCTGGATGTCTTCTTCTTCAGATTTAGTGTTTGCATAAAGAAATGCCATACATCAGACAAGAAACTCATCACCAAAATATATAAAGAGCTCAGCAAACTTAGCACCAAAAATGCAAATGACCCCATCCAAAAATGGGCAGAAGATATGAACAAAGCATTCACCTCAGAGGAGATCCAAAAGGCTAACAAACATATGAAAAACTGCTCTAGGTCACTGATTGTCAGAGAAATGCAAATTAAGACAACACTAAGATACCACCTCACTTTTAAGAATGGCATACATCAAAAAGGACAGCAGCAACAAATGCTGGAGAGGTTGTAGGGACAGAGGAACCCTTTTACATTGCTATTGGGAATGTAAATTGGTACAGCCTCTGTGGAGAGCAGTCTGGAAAACTCTCAGAAGGCTAGACATGGACCTTCCATATGATCCAGTAATTCCTCTCCTGGGGTTATACCCCAAGGATTCCATAACACCCTACCAAAAAGAGGTGTGTACTCCTATGTTCATAGCAGCACAATTAATAATAGCTAAAACCTGGAAGCAACCCAGGTGCCCAACAACAGATGAGTGGCTGAGAAAGCTGTGGTATATATACACAATGGAATACTATGCAGCTATCAAAAACAATGAACCCACCTTCTCTGACCCATCTTGGACAGAGCTAGAAGGAATTATGTAAAGTGAGCTAAGTCAGAAAGATAAAGATGAGTATGGGATGATCCCACTCATCAACAGAAATTGAGTAAGAAGATCTGAAAGGGAAACTAAAAGCAGGACCTGACCAAATTGTAAGTAGGGCACCAAAGTAAAAACCCTGTGGTGAGGGGTAGACATGCAGCTTCCTGGGCCAGTGGGGAGTGGGAGTGGGTGGGAGGAATGGGTCACAGTCTTTTGGTGGTGGGAATGGTGTTTATGTACACTCCTAGCAAAATGTAGACATATAAATCACTAGTTAATTAATATGAGGGGGAAAATTAATTGTATGTCTCAAAGTTTTTCAAAACACAAACTGAATCTTTTTAATATATAGGCTGTGTATTTGATATGCAGACTCTCTCAAAAGCCTAGACCAAGTAGATCAGAAGCATCCAATAGCACAGCTATATATAAGATACTGGGTACTATACAGCAAACCCTAACAAAAGGACTTTTCAAAGTTAACCCAATTACCAAATAATGTGATGATAACATTAACTATCGATTGTCTTTTTGAACCCTAAGACAGCAGTAACGTCACATCTCCACTATAGAGCCCCTACTTCCCCCAGTCCTGGAACCCTTGGATAGGGCCCAATTTTCCGTATGCCTCTCCCAATCCATGTCAAATAATATTGCATCCGCTGATCACAACCTAAGCAACGAAACGATTGCCACCTCAACATGCTTCACTTCAGACTGTGTCCAGAGACTTCATGTGTGGAATGACAGCCCTTCAGCTTCATTACTCGGGTGGACCTTTCCTTTTATAATACACTCTAATTTCATCTCAGGTGCCTCACTTTCTAACAAAGTCCCAAAACCTAGATATACACCAGTTTCTGTGAGAGAGAGCATATGTTCACACGTATCCATAAACTATTGCAAAATATATACCTGAAAGTAGAAGTACACTAGAGTTTCCAGTGAGTACCTCCCTAACACTTCCTCTCCACTATTCCAAGCTTTGGGTCCATGATTGCTCAACAATTTGTTTGGCTTCGTATGTTAACTCTCTTTTCAGTCACCAGGTTCCAGATGCCATTGGGATGCTGGCCAGGCTTCCCTGGATTGAAGACCCCACCAATGTGTCCTGGAGCTCAGCTTCCCCAGAGACACACCCTAGTAGGGAAAGAGAGAGGCAGACTGGAAGTATGGACCGACCAGTCAACGCCCATGTTCAACTGGGAAGCTATTACAGAAGCCAGACCTTCTACCTTCTGCAACCCACAATGACCCTGGGTCCATGCTCCCAGAGGGATAGAGAATGGGAAAGCTATCAGGGGAGGGGGTGGGATATGGAGATTGGGTGGTGGGAATTGTGTGGAGTTGTACCCCTCCTACCCAATGGTTTTGTTAATTAATCCTTTCTTAAATTAAAAAAAAATTTTAAAAATTAATGATAATAATAATAATAAAGACTTAGTTTATAATCTTTGCTTCTCTGTAGTATTAATAGATACCTAAGCTCGAATGAGTGAGCTTCCCTTGCTTTCCCTCATAAATATTTCTTGAGGGAATCCTCTGATTTCCACAGAAAAGAAATGGCTTTGCTAATTACTACAGAATGATTAATCATCATATCAGGAAAATAAGCACACGTCCAACTCCTCTCCAGATGCTACTTTGTACTTCTTTTCTGATATATTCTATTTCTCTAGTACCTTCTAGTACCATACTTCTTTTCTGATATGTTCTATTTCTCAGTCTGGCCTTTTATAGTTATCTACCGATATGTCTCACCTATATTGTTCTCTGGATAAGATTTATGAGCTACCAGGATATGTCTCTTTTAACTTTCTCTTAGCACAGGAGTTGAATACAGTATGTTGCAGGCATTCAACTCATGCTTATCAGTGGAAACATAGGTGAAATTTTGTTATTTGTAAACAGTATAATGAACCTAGGTGAATTAAGTCAAAAAGCATATTGCATGATCTCACTCCAGTGTAGTACACAAAGAAACAAAACACAGAAAGATAACTAAATACAATTAAGGTTTTACACTATGAGACCAAGTCAAGGAAGTGCATGAGAAGGAGGTAAACTCATTTCTTCTTCCTTCCTTCCTTCCTTCCTTCCTTTCTTTCTTTCTTTCTTTCTTTCTTTTTTTTTTTAAGTTCAGTTGTATAGTGAAGGATGGAATTATCCTTTTAGTGATGAACTCAGTGTTGTACACATAAATGTTGAGTGGTAGCACTGTACACCTGGAACCTACATAATAGTATAAAGTAATGTTACTTCAAAAAAAAGCCATGATGTAGTGGAAGATAAAGACTGGCAAGGATGAGATGTGTTCTTTCAGATCTGTTAGATTAAAAACAAGGCCTAATAGACTGATACAGGAATTTGCTACCTAATATTTGGATGGTTTCCCCCCACATCAACTTGAATTCTAAACTCTTTTTTTCTTCACCAGACATGACTTTCACACTTCAATATGTACACATATGTACATACACACATGTCACAGATCATATATGCATGCATACACACACACACACACACACACTCACAGATGGGATTTTTATTCAGCATGAGAGATAATCAGGATTAAATTCACTGTGATTATTCTGAGGGGAGTAAAAATCTAATATCATTTAAATGCAAATAATCTTTAGTAAGAAAGGAAAATATTGTTAACATTTCTATGTAACAGATAGCTATACTTGTATATATACTACAAAACTGTGCAGAGAGAATTTAAAAATATATATGAATATGAACACATATAAAAAGAGAAAATTTGTTCACCTATATGTAGAAAAATGTGGAATCAGAAGTAATTTGGGGGGCCAGGTGATGGCGCACCTGGTTGAGTGCCCATGTTACAATGCACAGGAAACAAGGTTTGAGCCCCAGCACCCAAACAGTGGGGCTGTTTCCCTGCAGTGGGGAAGCTGTGCAAGTGGTCCAGCAGTGCTGGAGGTTTCTCTCTCCCTCCCTATCTCCCAGTTCTCTAGATTTCTGGCTGTCTCTATCCAAAAAATAAAGATATAAAAAAGTAACTTAGGGGAATCGGGCAGTAGCACATCAGGTTAAGCGCAAGTGGCGCAAAGCGCAAGGACCAGCATAAGGATCCTGATTCTAGCTCCCAGTTCCCCACCTGCAGGGGGGTTACTTCACAATTGGTGAAACAGGTCTGCAGGTGTCTATCTTTCTCTCCCCCTCTCTGTCTTCCCCTCCTCTCTCCATTTCTCTCTGTCCAATCCAACAAGACAACATCAATAACAGCAACAACAATAACTATAACAATAAAAAACAAGGGCAACAAAAGGGAATAAATAATTTTTTTAAAAAGTGATTTAGACAGGCACACCAATAAATAAATAAATAAATAAAACCTGCCCAGTGTCTGTTCTTGCATACAGTACAACTATGTACTTTTGAAGGTTCACTCACATCTGGACAAAAAGAACATGCCAGAAAAACAATCTGTCTTTTGTGACACATTGTTGAGATGAATCTAAGGAGCAACTTTTGAGGACAATAGATCAAATGACTGCTTCCCCCCCAAATATATTTATTATTATTCATATACAAGTCAGTGAAAGATCACTATAAAACCAGAATTTTCTCTTGCTGGACAATTCTAAGAGATATGCAAAAGAGCATTGCACCAACCAGTTAATGGGTTTTCATCTTGCCTACTAATTACACATGACATTCACACATTACTTCTGAACAGCTTTACCAGTCCCCACCCCACGCCACCGCCTCAAGGCGACCAAGGGCATCCTGTGCCCTGCAGAACAAAATACTGTCATTATCTGGTTTTCTTCTTCAAATAGTACACATCTTTCACATCTACAGCTCTGTCACCTGCAAATGACTGTTTTCAATGGGACAGAGAACAGTGTTCTTCCTCTTGCAAGGCTACACTTCAACAACAAGCTCCTTGCAACTGCTACTGCTTATTTCTTAAAAACCTGCCTCAGGGTGAGTAACTTGACTCACTTGGAAGCTCCTCCTTGTAACTTTACTATTGCCACTATGCTTCTTTTGATGTGTAACGTTAAACATTTGAAAGAGCACTTTCTGGGGCGAGGCAGTGGCACATCTAGTTGAGTACACACGTTACCATGTGCAAGGACTTGGGTTCAAGCCCCTGGTAGCAGCCCTCAGTGGGAAAGCTTCAGGAGCAGTGAAGCACTGCTACAAGTGTGTCTCTTTCTCCTTCCCTTTATACCTTCTTTTCCCTCACTATTTCTCTGTATCTATCCAGTAGTTAATAAACTAATTAAAAAAGAAAGAACCCTTTCTACTATCTCCCCTAGAAAATATTATGCATTCTAGGGGGACTTCATTTGTTAAGTCATCCTAAGTAAGTCTAAGTTTCTCCTTTCCAGATTTTTATTATGGATTTGTGATAAAGATAAACACAAGAAAATTTCTGAATTCATGAAAAATATTCAAATTTTTTTTGTGTGTGTACAGACCAGGTACCAAGCTTCCTAATGCAGCCAGAAAGAAGGATGTCTTCTCATCACAACACTAGATTTATTTTATTTTATTTGATAGGGAGAGGGAAATAGAGGAAGAGATAGAGACACCTACAGACCGGCTTTTTACCACTTGTGAAGCTTGCCCACTGTAGGTGGGGATCTGCGCTTGAACCTGGGCTGTTGAACATGATAACATGTATGATCAAGCAAATGTACTGCATCTGTCCCCTTCAACACCAGATGCATAAAGTGGCTTTACCTTTCAAATAAACAACACAGTAGGAACCTCTGTCTACATTTAAACCATATATCCTTCTCAGTAGCACTACCTCCATTGAATATTTTTATTTTCATTTTTTTATTAGATAAAGGCAGAGAGAGTGAAAGAAACCACAGCGCTAAAGTTTCCTTCAGTGGGGCAGGACCAGGCTCAGACCTGCTCCTTTGAATCTTTGAATGATGATAATTAAGGTACAACCTCTGAATATGACCAGCCTACCTCTTTTAAATTTTTATTATCTTTATTTATTTATTGGATAGGGACACCCAGAAATTGAGAGGAGGAAGGGAGATAGGAAGAGAGACAGAGAGACACCTGCAGACCTGCTTCACCACTTGTGAAGCTTTTTCCCTCTAGGTGGGGACCGGGGGCTCAAACCCAGGTCCTTGTGCACTGTAGCATGTGAGCTCAGTCAGGTGTGCCACCACCCGGACCCTCCCAGCCTGCCTCTTACTCTCCTCAAATCCAGTCTCCACTTAATTGCCACAGATGTCTCAAAAAGCAAACTGGATCAAATTGTCAATTGAAATTATGGAAACAGTTCTCACCATTTTTCTTGAAGCTCTATCTAACATCAGCACAGAATTGTATTAGATCGTAGACACACCCTGCCAGTCCTGAGATGATTTCTTTAACTTTTTTGTCTTCTCCTGAACATTTTTCCATGCCTCTCAATTTGACTTCAAGAAGTTTCTGTTCAGGGGGTTGAGTGGTTGAGCATCTGGTTGAGCAACCCGAACTGCCCCTGCGGCTCCAGACAGACTATGTCCCACATAGTCAACAACTGCCACCTCTCCAGATTCAAAGGAGGTCTCGAAACTTTACATCAGGCTCAACCTGATGCTGTTGACTGGCTACGGAAGAAGGGCAAACGCTAGAAGAAGAAGAAGAACCATACACAAGAACCCAGGTTTGAGCCCTCGGCTCCCACCTCCAGGGAGAAGCTTCACTGGTAGTGAAGCAGGTTTGCAGGTGTCTTTCTGTCTCCTCCCTCTCTATCTCCCACTTCCCTCCAGATTTTTGGCTATCTCTATACAATAAATAAAGATAATTAACAAAAACAAAACAAACAAACACCCCCCCCCAAGTTTCTGCTCTCCCTTTCAGTGCCACCCATCACTTGTGAACCATGCCTTCTGTGTTCCCTCATATGCCCACAGGCTCCTATGCATTCTTCCTCATAGCCCTGTGCCGCCATCTTGCTATGGGACACTTCCTGTCTCCCTAGCTAGACAGTGAACTCCACGAGGAAAAGATGCTATTTCTTTACTGTCTTTCTATTTATAGTCCTTGAGATGGGATTATTGATATATGTTTATTAAAGCAAAATCCATTCTAACTTGCTTTAATGTAACAAATATTTGATATAATAATCATTTTTATCTTTTATCATTCTGTTAACTTAATTTTTTTTTGGTGGATTGATTGATTTCACAATGAGATCATAGCTCAGATCCAGCATATGCTGTACTAGTGAAAAAAATCTGTAGCTTTGGGTTTGGGTGGTGGTGCATCTGGTTGAGAGGTGAAATAGAGCTGCAGGTGTCTTTACCTCCCTTTCTATTTCCTCCTCCACTCTCAGTTTCTGACTGTGTCTATCCAATAAATAAGTAAAGATAATAATAAAAATTAAAAAATAAAAAAGCAAATATGTAGCCTATAGTATGAAATTGCTGCTCACTTTGGTTGTGTCATCCTTTATTTATTTTTATTATGCATATGTATAGCCTGGACCTTATACATGAATATTTCTACTCCTCCTGGTCATTTTTTTCTTCATTCAGATAGAAAGGTAGAGAGGGGCAGACATCACAGACAATACTAGAGCCTCCTCTGGCACCATGACACATCTCATATGATACCATAGCTGGAAACTGGGTTGTGTGTATGACATTATCCTAACTATGTTCCGGTTCAATTCCTTTCTTCTTTAGTGATTAATAGCAGGTTACAAGGTTGCAGGACTCCAGGGTATAGTTTCACATCACGTCCACCATCAAAGTTCTGTGCCCTCACCCTTCCTATTCTTCTTTTAAAGGGTCCTTTCTCAGTGCTCAATTCAAAGCAAATGAAATATTTTAAGCATACACTAAAACATCTAGGAGAAATATTCTGTTCAAATTTCTATAGGATATAAGACAATCTATACAAGATTCACTGCTTAGGCTGCTTTTTTTTTTTTTTCACAGCAGTTAGCTCAGCGCTCAATAGCAGGATCATGCTGATTGGTTCATTTCAGTTGTTACTTTCGATTACATTGATCATCACAGACTGTATACTGTGGAGAGGTGATCAGAAAAACTGGTGCTTGTAGGCCTTTGACAAGAAATAGACCAGCCTATTCAGAGTGTGATCTGAAGTTACCTTAAGAATGTTTTGGAAAATTGTTTTGTAGCTGAGTCTGCAGTCACAGTTCACAGCCTAGAGAGGAAATCATACACTCAGGGATGGTGCTCCAGGAACTATTATTGATGGTGATGAAAATGTGCTCAGAGAGAGCAATAAATCAGGGGCCATTTGACCCATTTCATGAACTACACTCCATGTGAGGCTGCTACAGTAAATATTCTTCAAGGTGGTCAGCCTCCTTCCTGGTCTCTAGGATGCACATATGCACACCTACAGGTAACACACATGTGCACTTGTGCACACACACACAAGCACATGCACACACCACACCTTCCAGCAAGGTTTCACTAGGAAAGAATTCAGCCAGAAAGAATAGATATATTGAAAACAGAGGAATTATTTTAGGAAACTTGTCATATATAGGCATAAAGGATATCAGGCAAGGAATTTTCTTGTTTGATGAGGGTGAATCAGCTATTAATTAATGAGATAAGCACTTCTGGTATTTTGAACACAGGGTATTATGATATTTAGAACAGTGGCTTATTCTTAACGTTCTTCAAATAAGGAAATAAACCCCTGTTTTGACTGTGGGTTATGGTTGACAGGGGAAAATGTTACGCTCTCCCATTCAAGTTGAGAAAATTAAAAAAAAACACATAACTAAGGATTTGTTTGTTATTACACAAATTATTGTCCTCTCTCTTCGACTGTAGGCTCTGGGTGTCTTGAAATTGACAACTGACATTTGAACTCCTCCACTGACTATGGCCAGAACTCTGTGCCTGTGATTCTGTATAGACTGGGGGGAACATTTGTAGAAAAAAAATGCAAACTAAGCTCAAGTAGTACCTTACTAGGCATACACTTTTTTAAAAAGAGAACTAACTTCAGATAGATTTTCAAAAGAGCTCACTTTAAGGCTCTCTCATCTTCTCTGACTGTGACAGAGAAAAGAAAAAAGAAGCATACACCCCCCCCACACACACACTTTATTGGGTGGGTAATGATTGTACCATTATATCAACCTTTTATGTTCCCATAATTGGTGTCTGCAAGGCCCTTTCTTCCCCCATCTTAGGGTCTTTTCCACCATCATACGACAAGGTCCCAGAGCCACTCTATCCCATCCCCTTCTCTTGTTCCTCAGAGTCCTTTGCTTTTGTGCAATACACTACCTATCTCGATGAACTGAGCACAGAGCTAAACCAAGCAATCTTGGGAGTGGGAATGGGATGAGAGATTGTCTCTGGACAAGGAAGACCAGAGTATGGGGTGTAGTCAGAAATTAAAACTTAGCCCCTTGCTTCTTGGCACCAGGAGAGAAAGTGTTCTCTTGCTTTATCTCTTTTAGCCCTTACCTTAAGGTTCTATTTGAGATTTTGGTGTTCCTTTTATATGTGAAAACAATAGATTTTCTTTAACTTTCACTGGTTCCTTGGCACAGGTTGAGCATGAGTGAGAGGCAAGATTTCAGTTTAGGCATTTCATCTGAAGCAGTCTTCTTCTTAACATCCTGAAACACTTGGCACAGTGAATTTGGATGTCAATGTACCTGTGTTTCCTTCATCACTGACAGAGTGTGGCTTTGGGTAAGTCATTTTCCCTCTCAAGGTTTATTTTCTCAATCCTCAGCACAGATAACAATATGCTGTGGGAGACCAACAAACATGGGGCATCATTTTATAAAATATAAAGCACCAAATGACTCTGAAGGGTGAGTAATAATAACGGTCCTCGGTCCACATCTAAAGAATGAGATATAAGGAAGAGTAAAGTAATGGGGGTGGGAGGGATGCTGGTTTTGTGGTCTATGAACTTTTATCCACGATTGTGTAAAGATTCCTTTGCTGCTTAGTTCCATTAATTTTAGGTGCCACCGTTTAGTGTATGCCTTATCTTCCTTACAATTAATTATTCCATAAATCAAACATGCACATTACTGGCAAATGACATCTGAAGTCTTTGAGATGACAGTAAAGTATATTTATCAGTATCACAAATAAAATTTTATTTTTCAGACATGTTGGTACTGATACCCATAAATAGTTGTTGTGAAAAAACACTGCGTGCTGATGGTGACTGAACCTTCCCACCCTCTCAGGAATTTGGGGGCAATTTGTTATGTTCACCTCTCATGTAAGGAGGCTCATTTGACAAGTTGAAACAAAAGTAGGACTAATTGAGACTGTACTGAAATAGTTTTGTCAGGACCAGCAAGCACACTTTGTTCTAATAACTTTGGTCTCTGAATACTAATTTATAAATCTTATGTGACCCTCATTACTTCCTCGATTTGCTAACAGCTTTTAGAATAGTGCCTGGTGCCTAGTAGTATTAAAAAAAATGACTGCTTCAGTCCAGTCTAAGCCATTAACCTTTTATTTCTTCAGCATTGTTGACAAATTATTTCTACTTTTGACATCTTGCTTGACTTGCGAAATCTTGAATTGTATGCACACCGTGCTATATCATCCAGAATGAGCCTTAGCTTAGGCTCTTGATTCTCCTGTAGGCTTCCAGCCTGCTCACATGTGGAGTGTTAATGTTTTGCACATATTACAGCTCTGGAGGAAGAGCAATGGACAAAAGGTTGTACTTGTAAGCATAAGGTCCTTTGTTTGATCTGTGCATTGGATGTACCATTGTGAGGCTCCTTGTGTAACATGAGCACTCTCAACTAGGTGCACCATGACCAGTGCCCCAGAATTCATTCTTTTGTCCTCCCAACAATTTTGAACAGTTTTTTTTTAATTCTTTTTTTGTATATATAGAGAGAAATTGAAAGGGGAGGGAAGACAGAAAGAGATACAGAGAGACATCTGCAGTCCTGCTTCACCACTTGTGAAGCTTTCCCCCTGCAGGTGGGGACCAGGGGCTAGAATCTGGGTCCTTGTGCACTGTAATGTGTGTGCTTAACTAGGTGCTCCACAGCCTGGCCCCTCCTGCCAATAATTTTGTAAACTCTTAATTTTCTGGATTGGATAACTTCTTGCTGAAAATTCCTAGAGGAGATTTGATTTTATCTACTGGTGTGACTGACAGTTACACTAACTTACAGAGTATACTTTGAGACAAATAAAGGTGTCAAAAAGAAATAAAACTTACTTTATCTATTATTGTTAGATCAATCCTTTTTTTTTTTAGACCTGATTTAGCATCAATTTGTCATCATGGTTGAAATTAGCAAGGGAGTAGAAAATATTTCCTTTGGAGAAACTGTGATGCTTCATATTTTGTAACCTCAATGTACAGCTAGAGGGGAAACCTAGCTATTTCAATGACATGCTCAGGTTCTTTATTTAAAGCAGAAGCAGAACAGCAAATGTAGATAGACACATAGCTCTGTGTTAAATTATTTATGGAAGTCACACAAAACACTTGCACATTCATTTCTTCATTTGTTACTCCAAGAAACTATTATCAAAAAAGCGACTATATAGGATATCTCTATGAACCATTAATTTTACATTAATTATATCATTTAATTTTGTTCTGACTCAGGTGTGTTTTCTATAAAATATGGAAAATAAGTCATCTGTTTGGGTTTCAAGTGTATTGTCTAGAAAACGAAAATTAAATGATGGCGTTGCACCTACTTGAAAAAAAATTAAAGAAAAAGAAAAACTAGAGGTTCCCGGAAGATGGCGGACTGAGAAGCTGCTAGTGGCTTGAGCTCTGACCACATCTCCTGGAAACGGTAGGATTTTCTGCCTTTAGTAGGCCAGTCAATAAGGGGTCCTAGCGGTGACACCAAGGAGGTGACTATAACTTAATTTGGGTTAAGAATTAGAGTAGGAAAAAAAGGGGAAAATTTTTTTTCCTTTTAATTTTTAATCATACTTCCTCCCCTTGCCCCCCCCCCCCCCGCCCCATAACCAGTCCCTGGGGACCAGCTCCTAGCAGGCTCCCCTGCTAGGAGCTTCTTTCTTTACCAAATTCCTGTCCCACCAGGGAGTATCTTCATTCTAAGTCTATACCTTCTGAAACCTCTGGCCTTTTTCTTTCTAAGTACCCAAACCCCCCCCACCTCACACCACATAGATAATTAAATAATTAAAAATAAATAAATTAAAAAAAAAACCTTTCATTTCACTGCTCTTTTATGACTGTTCTTTTTCTTATCTCTCTCTCTCTCTTTCTTTTATTTTTCTTTTTCTCATTCTCGTCATCCTTTCTACGTTAATCCTACAGATTCCAAAGCCACAGCCCCCAGCCCCCACACCACCAAACAGTGTGCTTTTTTGAATTCACTGATACACATTTGGGAATTATTTTGGAGAAGAATTCTGACTCAGTGTGGACTCGAACTGCGAGTGTCTCTGAACAACTTCCCTTCCTCCTTTAGCCACCCCTAGAATATACAGTGGATAGTAGATTTGCATAACTGTCTATTTCAGCTATCCTTGTCTAGTCCTGAGGTTTTTTTTTTTTTTTTTTCTCATTCTTAACAATCAGCTGCCTCTGATCACAAGGTTTGAGGTAATCTGGGACAGGGTTTTTATTTTATTTTATTTTATTTTATTTTTTACCCTGCTCTATTTTACTATTAATATTATATAAAGGCATATATCCTCTGCCCCTTTAGGTTGATCAGAATTAACTCTTAGCATATATTTCAGTGCTAGGGTAGTGGGCATCTTATCTATTGTGGGAGGAACTTGTCTCCTTAATCCTACCTCCTCTACAGACTCTCCCCTCCCTCCCCCTCCTAGCTAATCAAAAATTAAATTAAATTAAATTAAAAATAAAGTAATAAAAAAGAACCTTTCCTTTCACTGCTCTTTAATTACAGCTCTTTTTTATATTTTCCCTTTTCTCTCTCTTGTCTCTTCTTTCTTTTTCTTTCTTTTTTTTTTAATCTTGTCATACACTTCTTCCTTCCTTCTTCTTTGCCTCTCTGAATTTGTGAATTATTTTGGGGAAGAAATCTGACTCAGAGTGGACTCTCTATGTGTGTATCTCTGCTCTAGTTCCCATTCCCCTCTTGTTACCCCTAGAATATACAGTGGATAGTAGATTTGCATAACTGTCTATTCTTGCTATCCCTTCTTTCTTTTCTCTGTCTTCTTCACTGGGATTTGGTTACTATTTTTTCATGGACTGGAGAAATTGCTTGGCTAACTGGTAACGATTAAACTGCTTCAATACTTGCTTCAGTTGCTACTGTAATTCCCGAGATTGGTGAGTGCAATTCTCATAAAGGTATTTAGTACAGTGTTACTTGTACTCAAGACACAACAACTGAGGAACAACAGAGCATAAAAAAAGAAAAACACATAAATAAAAAAATGGGTAGATTAAAAACAAATAAAACTGCTACTCCAATGAATGAAGACAAGAGTCCAGAAGAAACTACAAATCAGCCAGAAGTAACCATAGATAAGAAAAGTATGCAAGCAATAATAAACTTATTAATCACAGAAATGAAAAAAACATGGGAGGAAAGGAATGGCAGTATTAGGGAAACAACAGTTGAGACCCGCAAGGAAAATAGTGATTATCTTCAGGCAATTAGAGAACTGAAAGCTGAAATAGCTGTAATGAAGACAGAAGCTGAGGCAAGGGAAAGCAGACTAATAGAAGCAGAAAACAGAATTAGTCAGACAGAGGATGAGTTAGAGAAAACTAAGAAAGAGGTGAAAGAGCTTAAAAAGAGATTGAGAGACACTGAAAACAACAACAGAGACATATGGGATGATCTCAAAAGAAGTAACATTCACATAATTGGCCTGCCAGAGGAAGAAAGAGAGGAAGGGGAAGCAAACATTCTAGAGGAAATAATACAAGAAAATTTCCCTGACCTGAATAACAGAAAGGACATCAAGATTCAAGAGGCCCAGAGAGTCCCAAGCAGAATCAACCCAGACCTGAAGACACCAAGACACATCATGGTCACAATGAGAAGAAGTAAGGATAAAGAAAGGATCCTAAAGGCTGCAAGAGAGAAACAAAAAGTCACATACAAGGGAAAATCCATAAGATTATTTGCAGACTTCTCCACTCAAACTCTAAAATCCAGAAGAGAATGGAAAGATATCTATCGAGCCCTGAATGAAAAAGGGTTTCAACCAAGAATAATATATCCTGCTAGACTTTCATTCAAACTAGATGGAGGGATCGAAACCTTCTTAGACAAACAACAGTTAAAGGAGGCAACCATCACCAAGCCGGCCCTGAAAGAGGTTTTAAAAGACCTCTTATAAACAAGAACATCACTACAATACTGGAAATATATCAGAGCAAACAACAAAAAACATTTTTTTTAACAATGACACTACAATACATTAAATCCATAATATCAATAAATTTCAATGGCTTAAACTCACCCATCAAAAGGCACAGGGTGGGGGGATGGATCAGAAAACATAACCCAACCACATGAAGCTTGCAAGAATCCCATCTGTCACAACAAGATAAACATAGACTTAAAGTGAAAGGATGGAAAACTATCATACAGGCTAACACCACATAAAGGGGCAGGAACAGCCATTCTCATCTCAGACATAATAGATTTTAAATTAAATAAAGTAATAAAAGACAGGCAAGGACATTACATAATGATTAGAGGATCAATCAGCCAAGAAGACTTAACAATTATTAATATCTATGCACCCAATGAGGGACCATCTAAATACATTAAGCACCTACTGAAAGAATTTCAAAAATACATCAATAGTAATACAATAATAGTGGGAGACTTCAATACCCCACTCTCACACTTAGACTGATCAAATAAAGCAGTGAACCCACAAAGATACAAGAGAATTGAATGAAGAGATTGACAGACTAGACCTCTTGGACATTTTCAGAGTCCTTCACCCCAAAAAACTGGAATACACCTTCTTTTCAAATCCACATAACACATACTCAAGGATAGACCACATGTTAGGTCACAAAGACAGCATCAATAAATTCAAGAGCATTGAAATCATCCCAAGTATCTTCTCAGGCCACCGTAGAGTAAAACTAACATTTAACAACAAACAGAAAATTAGTAAAAGTCACAGAATTTGGAAACTAAGCAATATACTCCCTAAGAACTACTGGGACAGAGACTCACTCAAGCAGAAAATTCACAGGTTCCTGGAAACAAATGATAATGAAGACACAACCTATCAAAATATATGGGAAACAGTTAAAGCCGTACTGAGAGGGAAACTTATAGCCATACAATCACATATTAAACACCAAGAAGAAGCTCAAATGAACAACCTTACTGCACACCTCAAGAACTTAGAGGAAGAGGAACAAAGGAACCCTAAAGCAACCAGAAGGACAGAAATTACTAAAGTTAGAGCAGAAATAAAGAACATCGAAAATACAAAAGATCAATGAAACCAAATGTTGGTTCTTTGAGAGATTAAACTAAATTGACAAACCCCTAGCCAGACTCACCAAACAAAAAAGAGAGAAGACTCAAATTAATAGAATTGTAAACGATGGAGGGGATATCACAACTGACACCACAGAAATCCAGAGAATCCTGCGAAACTTCTATAAAGAACTATACACCACCAAGCTAGAGAATCTGGAAGAAATTGAACAATTCCTAGAAGCATATGCCCTTCCAAAACTGAACCAAGAAGAACTAAAAAATCTAAATTCACCAATCACAGACAAAGAAATTGAAACTATTTTTAAGAATCTCCCCAACAACAAAAGTCCTGGACCAGATGGCTTCACAAACGAATTCTACAAAACTTTCAGGAAACAGTTAGTACCCAGACTTCTTAAGCTTTTCCATAAGATTAAAGAAACAGGAATACTCCCTTCCACCTTCTATCAGGCCAACATCACCCTGATACCAAAAGTTGATAGGGACTGAACAAAAAAGGAAAACTACACACCAATATCTCTGATGAACATAGATGCCAAAATATTAAACAAGATCTTGGCCAACCGGATACAGCAACATATCAAATAGATTGTTCATCACGACCAAATGGGATTCATCCCAGGAATGCAAGGCTGGTTCAACATCCGGAAGTCAATCAATGTCATTCACCACATCAATAAAAGCAAAGCCAAAAACCACATGATTATCTCAATAGATGCAGAGAAAGCCTTTGACAAAATCCAACACCCATTCATGCTCAAAACGCTACAAAAAATGGGAATAGATGGGAAATTCCTCAAGATAGTGGAGTCTATATATAGCAAAACTACAGCCAACATCATACTCAATGGACAGAACCTGAAAGCATTCCCCCTCAGATCGGGGACTAGACAGGACTGTCCATTGTCACCATTACTCTTCAACATAGTATTGGAAGTTCTTGCCATAGTAATCAAGTAAGAGAAAGAAATCAAAGGAATACAGATTGGAAGGGAAGAAGTCAAGCTCTCACTATTTGCAGATGATATGATAGTATACATAGAAAAACCTAAAGAATCCAGCAGAAAACTACTGGAAGTTATTAGGCAATATAGCAAGGTATCAGGCTACAAATTCAATGTACAAAAATCAGTGGCATTTCTTTATGCAAACACTAAATCTGAAGAAGAAGACATCCAGAAATCACTCCCATTTCCTGTTTCAGCAAAATCAATCAAATACCTAGTAATAAAATTGACCAAAGAAGTGAAAGACTTGTATGCTGAAAACTATGAGTCGCTACTCAAGGAAATAGAAACTGATACGAAGAAATGGAACAATATCCCATGCTCATGGATTGGAAGAATAAATATCATCAAAATAAATATTCTCCCCAGAGCCATATACAAATTTAATACAATACCCATCAAAGTTCCACCAAGCTTCTTTAAGAGAATAGAACAAACACTACAATCATTTATCTGGAACCTGAAAACACCTAGAATTGCCAAAACCATTTTGAGGAAAAGAAACAGAAATGGAGGCATCACACTCCCAGACCTTAAACTGTATTATAAAGCCATCATCATCAAAACAGCATGGTACTGGAACAAAAATAGGCACACAGACCAGTGGAACAGAATTGAAAGCCCAGAAATAAATCCCCACACCTATGGACATCTAATCTTTGATAAAGAGGCCCAAAGGATTAAATGGAAAAAGGAGGCTCTCTTCAATAAATGGTGCTGGGAAAACTGGGTTGTAACATGTAGAAGAATGAAATTGAACCACTTTATCTCACCAGAAACAAAAATCAACTCCAAATGGATCACAAAGACTTAGATGTCACACCAGAAAAAATCAAATACTTAGAGGAAAACATTGGTAAAACACTTTCCCACCTACACCTCAAGGACTTCTTTGATGAATCAAACCCAATTGCAAGGAAGACTAAAGCAGAAACAAACCAATGGGACTACATCAAATTGAAAAGCTTCTGCACATCCAAAGAAACTATTAAACAAACAAAGAGACCCCTCACAGAATGGGAGAAGATCTTCACATGCCATACATCAGACAAGATATTCATCACCAAAATATATAAAGAGCTCAGCAAACTTAGCACCAAAAAAGCAAATGACCCCATCCAAAAATGGGCAGAGGATATCAACAAAACATTCACCTCAGAGGAGATCCAAAAGGCTAACAAACATATGAAAAATTGCTCTAGGTCACTGATTGTCAGAGAAATGCAAATTAAGACAACACTAAGATACCACCTCAGTCCTGTAAGAATGGCATATATCAAAAAGGACAGCAGCAACAAATGCTGGAGAGGCTGTGGGGACACAGGAACCCTTTTGCATTGCTAGTGGGAATGTAAATTGGTACAGCCTCTGTGGAAAGCAGTCTGGAATACTTTCAGAAGGATAGACATGGACCTTCCATGTGATCCAGTAATTCCTCTCCTGGGGTTATACCCCAAGGACTCCATAACACCCTACCAAAAAGAGGTGTGTACTCCTATGTTCATAGCAGCACAATTCATAATAGCTAAAACCTGGAAGCAACCCAGGTGCCCAACAACAGATGAGTGGCTGAGAAAGCTGTGGTATATATACACAATGGAATACTATGCAGCTATCAAAAACAATGAACCCACCTTCTCTGACCCATCTTGGAGAGAGCTAGAAGGAATTATGTAAAGTGAGCTAAGTCAGAAAGATAAAGATGAGTATGGGATGATCCCACTCATCAACAGAAATTGAGTAAGAAGATCTGAAAGGGAAACTAAAAGCAGGACCTGACCAAATTGTAAGTAGGGCACCAAAGTAAAAACCCTGTGGTGAGGGGTAAACATGCAGTTTCCTGGGCCAGTGGGGGGTGGGAGTGGGTGGGAGGAATGGGTCACAGTCTTTTGGTGGTGGGAATTGTGTTTATGTACATTCCTAGCAAAATGTAGACATATAAATCACTAGTTAATTAATTTGAGAGGGGGGAAATCAATTGTATGTCTCAAAGTTTTTCAAAACACAAACTGAATCTTTGTAATATATATAGGCTGTGTAATTTATATGTGGACTCTCTCAGAAGCCTAGACCAAGTAGATCAGAAGCATCCAATAGCACAGCTATATACAAGATACTGGGTACTGTACAGCAAACCCTAACAAAAGGACTTTTCAAAGTTAACCCAATTACCAAATAATGTGATGATAACATTAACTATCGATTGTCTTTTTGAACCCTAAGACAGCAGGAACGTCACATCTCCACTATAGAGCCCCTACTTCCCCCAGTCCTGGAACCATTGGATAGGGCCCACTTTCCCGCATGCCTCTCCCAATCCATATCAAATAATATTACATCTGCTGATCACAACCTAACCAACGCAACGTTTGCCACCTCAACATGCTTCACTTCAGACTGTGTCCAGAGACTTCACATGTGGAATGACAACCCTTCAGCTTCATTACTCGGGTGAGACCTTTCCTTTCATAGTATACTCTAATTTCATCTCAGGTGGTTCACTTTCTAACAAAGTCCCAAAACCTAGATATACACCAGTTTCTATGAGAGAGAGCATATGTTCACATGTATCCATAAACTACTGCAAAATATATACCTGAAAGCAGAAATACACTAGAGTTTGCAGTGAGTACCTCCCTAACACTTCCTTTCCACTATTCCAAGCTTTGGGTCCATGATTGCTCAACAATTTGTTTGGCTTCGTATGTTAACTCTCTTTTCAGTCACCAGGTTCCAGATGCCATCGGGATGCTGGCCAGGTTTCCCTGGATTGAAGACCCCACCAATGTGTCTTGGAGCTCAGCTTCCCCAGAGACACACCCTACTAGGGAAAGAGAGAGGCAGACTGGGAGTATGGACCGACCAGTCAAGCCCATGTTCAGCGGGGAAGCAATTACAGAAGCCAGACCTTCTACCTTCTGTAACCCACAATGACCCTGGGTCTATGCTCCCAGAGGGATAGAGAATGGGAAAGCTATAGGGGAGGGGGTGGGATATGGAGATTGGTTGGTGGGAATTGTGTGGAGTTGTACTCCTCCTACCCTATGGTTTTGTTAATTAATCCTTTCTTAAATAAAAAAAAAAAGTTAAAAAAAAAAGAAAAACTAGTAAGTTTTAGTTAATATTGAGCTTGGATTGTGTACCTTAGCTTTATTCTCCTTGCTGGGACTTCATAAAATGTTATCAAAATGTAAATCTAAGTATATATAGAAGATTGAGCTAATTAAATAGAGCACATGCCTTTCAAAATTAATGTTTCAATCTGCACAACCTAAAAACTCTGTTCATGTCTGTGATAATGAAATATATCCCAAGGTTAAATCAGGACTTCTTTAAAAGCCATTAGGGATCAGTTCAAAGCTAAAAATAATTCTCTAATAAAAGTTCCTCATTTTACATTTCTATCTCAGTAATGATTAAAAGGTATATCTTAGAGACCAATAATTTTCAGATCTACTATCACTTTTCCATCTAAGATTCATTTTTCCTTTGTAGACCTGTGACTCTGAAGCCAACAGTAATGTACGCAGTGCAAATTTCCTTTAGAATATCAACAATGCTAAAAGAAGGCAGAAGTAATGTTTTCTTTCCCTAAAATAATATTTTCATTTCTTTTAATTTGGTTATAAAATCACACTGGTGCCTCCTGAGTGATTTTTTTCACTGGTTCAACTGGAGTTAGCTTCAAAAGAATCGATATAAATATAGGGAGAAAAGTAATTTAATTGTCAAGTGTTTGAATGTTTCTCATTTCCAAGGTGATAAATATATTTCTTCCAGTCCACACTTATGGAGCAGCCTTATATAATTGAGTTAGTACATCTATTTTAAAGTAGCAAGAATAGAAAATTAAAAAAAAGATTCAAATTTTATTGCTAATACTTGCAAGGTAATTTAATGTGATGGTTAGATACACAAACTCGGAAATGACTGTGGAAAGTCAAATTCTGCCACACCAATTTATTAGTTGGTTGACCCTGGATAAACTGATTAACTTTGTTGTATTTCTCAGTTCCTGAACAAGAGGATAATCATATTTACTGTTCAGAGACTTTATTGACATTAAATGACAACACATTTAAGGAAGAAAGTGCTAGTGCTCAATAAGCTTTTATCACTTTCTATAAGGAGATTGCTTCCTGAAATATATTTGTCCTACATCTTGTCCACATGGTCTATCATATTCAGGAAACTTGACTTCTCATATGAGTGAGGTTAAGTGAAAAAATTTTCCTTCTACTTCTAACAAAGCAGTTTATATTAAGTAACAGGAATCAAAACAAGTATGAAATAATCATAATTCCTTAAACTCAAGGATTATATTGCCCTTAATATTTCTATAATTATAGGCCCACAATTTCCAGTGTAATCAGTAGACATGAAAGATACTCATACAATTCTATACATCCCTAATACTACAAATATACAAGCCTGAAAACTCCACTACATGGTGGATGATAAGCCTTAATTCTCATATATTTGATTGATAAATTATAGATTCTTATATGGAGCACCCCCCCTAATGTATACCCATGAGAAGGAGTTGTGTCCATCTGTTTATAATCTGTTGATGGTAATGGGAGGGAGGTTCCATTTTAAATACATAAAATTAGCTGTGGGAAATTACACGTCATGCACATTCATTATTTTGCATTAGTATATTAAGGCCTTGAAATCAAGAAAAGTTCCTTCTTTATTAATTTATTTTCCCCTAGCATTTGATTATAAGAACTTTGTTATGATTATTATCTTGAAAAATACTATATGGATTATCAAAATCTATGGACAATTTGCTTGCTAGAATAAGGCATTTCCTGGTCCCCACTCCACACCCCCTTCACCAAAGTCTTGAGAGTGAGACGTAGTTTTTTGTTCTGGTTTTAACTGAGAAATTGACTAATGGGGCCAGGTGGTGGTACACCTAGTTGAGCCACGTGGTATAATGAGCAAAGACCCAGGTTCAAGTCTCCAATCCCTACCTGCCTTGTGATTATTGTACACTAATACTTATAAATATGAGGACAAATCAATTTTACCACCTTTCTTTTTAATATGCATACATTTATTTATTGAACAGAAGCAGAAGAAATCAAGAGGGAAGGGGGAGAAAGAAAGGGAAAGAGGAAGAACCACACCTGCAGCACTGTATCACTTTTCAGGAAATTCTGCAGGTGGGGACTTGGTGAGGGCTTGAACAAGGGTCCTTGTGCACTCTAATGGCCATGTTTACCACCCTGACCCTTACAGTGTTCTTTGTAAACTCATAATCACATAAAATATGGCTATTTTTTAGCAAATAGGTTGGAGGGGCTTAATATAGATCGTTTAAACATGTTTACCCAGGTTCTACACATCAATAGAATTCCTGAAGTTACTGACAAAAAGAAAGAAGATAAATGAATAACTAACCACAGAAAATCATAATTGGAACATATTCAAGAAACAGAATTTATTTAAAACTGACAACTCGTTGAATAGATATAACCAAATGGTTATATTTGTGCAAACTTGAAAGTAAAACAAATCTGAAATCCCATTGGAAAAATACTTTTTGACTTTTACATTTTTAGTTTGTTTTTGCAAACACTCCTTACTATATTTTCTGCACTTCACCAAACAAACAAACAAGAAAGTTGGCTCCCAAGGGAACTCAAAACAAATTTGTAAAAATGAGAAATTATAAGGTGGCAAGTGTTGGGCAAGTAATAGTCACAAAGTGTGCTGTAGAGACCTAACATTCAGAATTAAGGAAATTCCAGTGGCTGTTTTCTTTTTCTTTTTTTTTTGGTTGTTGTTTGTTCTGTTTTTTTTTCTCTTACCAGTCAGAGCCACTGCCTCTCCCCCTACCCCCTTCAAAATATTCAGAAATGGAGGAAACACATTTCTGCCTAAAAGTTCAATGTCAACAGCAGAATTCTTTTACAAACAAGCATGTTTGCAATTTATCTTCCCACTGAATAAAAATCCCTGTGTGTACAAATAAAAGTGTTTTGAGTTATACATTAACCCAAGAATTTTTATGCCCTAAAGCCTCAACACACTTCTGACAGAAATCTCATGGGACTAGAAAGTTCTGTTATCCACTCCAAGTGCCCAAATCCTAGAAAAGGAGACAGTTTCTCTCTACATTCCTGTTTACTTAAGCTTGAGAAAAAGGGAACATAGCTATGTATGGTCTGCTGTGAATTTAATGTGGACTTAATACCATTTCATGGTAAGATGAGAAAATTTACCCATATGTCAACAACTGTACTTACTGTACATCATTAACCGCCCCCCCCATAGAAAGGAAGAAATAAGTAAAACTTAAAACAGAACAAAACAAGTATTTAGTTCAGAACTCATGAATCTTGACTTTTTTTTTATTAGAAATGATTGGAAGAGAATGAGTTGCATTTATTTTGTTACTTGTTTTAAAATGCATCATTGTATTTCTTTACTGGACCCCCTGAACTTCAAAACAGCAATAAATTAATCATTGACAATAGATAAACATGATTTGGGAGGAGGCGATTTTAACTACCTGTTTCTGACTCCATTTGATGATATCAGGGGCAGCACTTGCGATGTTTCCATAGAAATTGGAGTAGTGAGCAGAAGAGCTACAATTAAGGAGGAGAAGCACACTGAGATTGGACCAGGTTTCTTTTAAGAGCAGCATTATTTCTCATTTGAATTAATTTGACTCATTCATTCTGCAATAATGTATTCAATGCCTACTGAAAACAAGATTCTCTTTGCCATTACTCAGCTCCCCACATACCAAAATTCTTATATTAATATTACCAGGACACATTTTGAAATAACATATCAATGAAGAGCAAAATAAAGACAGAGTAGAACAGACAAGGCGTAAACAGACAGTCATGCCTCTCATTTTTGAAAGGCCAGTCTGGAAAGTTCCCCATAGATAATCTGCTCTAGTGGCTTTATTTTAATTAATTAATTCATTTTATTGTCACAGGGGTTATCGATGGGGCTCTGTGCCAGAATTATAAATCCACTGTTGCCGGTGGCCATTTTTTCTTCTTTATTTCTAATTATTTGATATGGCAGAGAGAAGTTGAGAAGGGAGGGGAGGAGAAGTAAAGAAGAAGAGAATGATTGACACCTGCAGCACTGCTTCACAGCTCATGAATATTCCCTTCTTCAGGTGGGGAGCAGGGGCTAGGACCCAGTTCCTTGAGCGCGGTAATGTGTGAGCTCAAACAGGTGTGCCACTAGCCATCCAGTGGCTTTAAAGAGAAGAACTTAAAGTCCAGAGAAGTGATACTTTGAAACTACCTCTGTTAGAAAGTTGTGGAATCAACAGCAGATTGATTCCTAGTTCAAATATTATTTTAATAGTTTTTTAATTTTTATATAAACATACTTTTATTAATGTCAAGTTGATAGTTTTCTAATTTATAAACTTGCACAGGTAGATTCTCTTTTTTTCTCTCTCTGGGTCCTGATTGAACTGGAGTCCAGAGCCCTCTGGTCATCTTCCCTTAACTTCTACCCCTCTGGGCATATGGGCCAAATATCTTCATGAAGTTCAGAAGTTGGGGCACTGGTATTTTAATCCAAACCTCCAAGCTGTTTCTGTCTTTCCCTAGTGAAATTCAATTGTCATTTCTTTAAATGTGACTTTACCTAAACAACAAACAAAGCCCAAACTGCTTAATGAATTTGAATTGAAGGCAAATCTTCAGATCTTCTTGTGTTTTGTGGGAGAGAGGGATATGAGTAGTAGAACATGGCAGAATGGTTATATATCTAAATTCTGATCACTATGCTAATGGAATCCATTCCTGATTTAAAAAAAAAAAAGTACTGTAACAAGTCTTAAGATCAGCACTATCTTCACTGTTCTCCAGATGAGGCATGTGAAGAAATTCACCCAAAGGCACATATGGCTGTGAGTGATCATCTATGGATCTGAACTTCTGTCTCCAAATTATTTGCTTTTTATTTTTTTACTGTACTTTAATTAACACATATTGGAGGTTGGTGACCATTTGTTTTTTTCATATATGAGCCCTTTTTTTTTCCTGCCACCTGGTTTATATGGCTGTCCAGACTGATTTTTCTTTCAAATTTACATTTCACAACTTCAGGTTTTTTCTCTTTCCATTTATCTGTTGTCTCTGTCATGAGGTTGGAAAAGAAATTAGAACTATGCTGCCTTTGTTTGGACTGAGAACATTCCAACATATTTGGCTGTACCTCAAAACCATGCTAAAATAATATTATTTATACCTTTTTTTGCTTGGTCAATTTTAGTTTAACTTCAGCTATTTCCCACAGGAGGCTGTTCTTTCTCCTTGATGGCAAGGTTTGCTTCTTGAAAGCCTTAATCACAAAATATTTTCCAAGGAAGACTCCAGTCCTAGTCTTCATCACACATGGAAACTTTTCAGACTACAGTACAAACTATGCTGTAGCAGTTAATTTCAGGCTCTGTGGGAAGATGCCCTCTATTTACATGGGGGTCACTGGCCCTCCCTACAAAGTCCAGCCCCATGATAACTACTCTCTATTTACTTTTAAAATATAGTCTTTGTTTTTTAAAGGCCTACTTATTTATTTTTGCAAGAGGCAGACACATTGGTCAAGTGGGATAGCTAGGGCTATGAAAACATCAATTTGCATGTCTAAGACCCCAGAAGTCTCAGATTCTGTCCCAGGCACCACCTTATACTAGAGATGACCAGTGCTTTCTCTCTCTACTTGTGCACTCACTCTTTCCAATAACTAATTAAATCTTTTTGGAGAGAGAGACACTGACAATACTGATAGCTCAGATCTGGCATTAGGTGGTACTGGCAATTAAATCTAGGACCTTTGTGGCCTCAGACATACAAAGTCTATACTTCCACACACTGATCTATCTCCTTGGCCAAAGAAAATCACATTTTAGACACCAGCAGTCCCCCCCCTTTTTTTAAACCAGAACACTGCTAAGCTCTGGTATATGGTGGTACTGGGAGTAGAACTTGAGAACTCTGGGGCCTCAGGCATGAAAATCTTTTTTATAACAATTATGCTATCTTTCCTGTCTACCATTTTAGAACTGGTATATTTGTTTCTCAGAATGTCTCCTTGAAGAGGAAACAGCATAATGGCTCTGCAAAAGACCTTCATGCCTGAGTCTCTGAGGTCCCAAGTTTAACCCTCAGCACGACCACCATAAGCCAGAGCTGACCAACATTCCTCTATCTATCTATCTATCTATCTATCTATCTATCTATCTATCTCTCATCTATCTTTAGAAGCTTTCCTTGAATTTTGGGCAAATGATCTGATTTTTAGGCAGAGATGAGGGAAAAGGTAGAATCATCACAAAGGAACACCCACTGCAAATAGAAAAGAGGCAGACTCTAGGTAGGGCAAACTAAAAAAAAAAAAAAGACTTGTCTTTGCCTCAATATATAATTCAATGCTGTCTAACATTGACAGCAAAATAATGTGACTCACTGAGACCGGAAATTTATTATTTAGAAACTTAAACCAGCTCTCTTTCTCTGAAAGGCCATTTGCTTTCAGATAAAAATGATAATCAACTGAGTGGTAATCCACAGTGAAATGACAGTGCATGGTTCCCAGGAGCAGCTCACTGTAGGGGAACATGGGCAAAAGAGAAAGACTAAGTGATCAGGTGCTAGGCTAGTGTGGGGGTGCCTCTTCCCAGGCGCATACTCTCTGGGTTGCAGAGAACTCGACTGGCTCCAGCCTGGGCCGCTACTCACTCAATGACATGAGGGAGATGACTCAGGAACAAACTTGTGGTGGAGAGACAATTCAATTCTTTATTGATCATAGAGCAAAGGCTTTTAAAGGGCAGATCTGGAAGTGGCAAGTTGGAAATGGAAATGGCTAAGAAAGGGGTGGAGAAAGGCAAAAGGGGCTGGAAGGGTAGGAACTTCCTTGGCAACTGTTGTGAGGGTTTTAACTGGTAGGATTAATACTACCCTGCAGGCAGGGAGGGTCTTCAGGTTAGAAAAAATATAGATCAAAGGAATGGAATGGGTGGGGAATCTTTCAGGCAAAACAATGGTTATGTAGATAGGCCATAGTATCAGGAATGCAGGGTGGAGCAGGGGGAGCTGGCTTAATGTTTTAAGGAATGCCAGGCTCCTGGAGGCAGAAAAATGCAGGGTGTTTTGTGAGGCTTCTCACAATTTCCCTACAGTGAGGCCCTAACTGTGGTTATATAGCTGCTTAAATTCCTCAGCTTATAGACTTTTGGCTTCATTTCAGTCTGTGGAGTGGCATTTCTGTCCTAGGGGCTGCTCGTGGCCACCCATTTACATTTCTCCATCTCCCTTCTTCCCTAGTAGCTAAACACCAATTGATTTTCCCAGAGCCCCAAACACTCACCATAATAGGAAGATTTGGTGGACATGCTTTCAGTTGCAAAGAAAATCCAGTGCCAGACTGAGCATTAGAGCATGATGTTTTAATAGAAATGTGAAATATAGATGCAATTACCAATCAGTGAAAACCCAGAGGGAAAGAAAATCTCATTTGAGGAAAGATCTTTATTTATTTATTTATTTTTTCCCTTGTAAAGAAAAATTGGATAAAGAATGCACATTTATAGGAGTAAAACTGTCAGAAAACCAGTCTTAGTTGTTGCTGGAGCTGAGAAAAAGAAAGCAAAATCATGCATGCAGTGTGAGTATGTGAAATGACACATTTTTAAATATGAGTTAGGGGGTCAAAAATACCTACCCTTTTTCATTTGCATTTTTGGCTGTTACCCAAAATTGTGATTGCTTTCATTATCTTGCTAATGCTTTTTTTTTTCTCTTCTGTCCTTTTGCAAATTCTCCATTTTCTTCACTTCTGCCTTTTTAAAAACCTACATAATATTTGTGGACTGCCAGGATGTATTTCAGTGTCTTAAAACTGCATGCAAGTTTAAGGTATCTGCTATAACTCATGATGCAGAGCCAGATGGAGAACTGCATTGTAACAGGCATTAGCATCTCTGCTAAAGCACATTGCCAAGTTGAAGACCAGGTCAGAGAACATCTTAATGGGATGTTGTTGGAAATAAAATGTTGCACAAAGATCAAAGGAGAGGTCATTAAATTGGGTGGGGTTGCTGCAAACACATTTGTCACTCACCATAACCTAGATCTGCCCTTTATCATGACAGAGTTATTTCTTATGTTGAACATCAACTGTCTTTGCCAACCTCTTGCAGAAATTCTGATCTTTCTAGGAGAAAAGTTCAGAAGTGTGAGAGAAGTAAGGGCAGTTATATGTGGAGAAAGAAAGGGTGGACTGAGGCTGTTGCGATGGGAGAAGGTTATTTTGTTTTAACATCATTTCTAAAGAAGTTCCCAAGATGGAAATTCTGCATTTAACTACCTAAAGTTGTAATATACACTATATTTATCATCCAAATGATGTAGAGATAGGGATATGCGAATATAGGGAGCCAGGTGGTAGTGCAGTGGGTTAAGTGCACATGGCGCAAAGTACAAGGATAAGGATCCTGGTTCTAGTCCCCTGGCTCCCCACCTTCAGGGCGGTCACTTCACAAGCGGAGAAACAGGTTTACAAATATCTATCTTTCTCTCTCTCTTCTCTGTCTTTCCCTCCTTTCTTGATTTCTCTCTGTCCTATCCAACAACAATCTTCTTCTTCTAGCGTATTCCCTTCTTCCGTAGCCAGTCAACAGTGTCAGGTTGAAAGCTGTCAGGAGCTGCTTGTTGCTGGCTTTGAAAGTGACTGGGATCCATGTGGATTCAGTCGGCTAGGAAGGATCGTCAGTTTCCCCAATGAATGGGTACTCACGGAATGCACCACGAGAAGGTCGATCCAATGCATCCCATCCAACAACAATGATAGCAATAACAACAACAATAATAACAATGATAATAAGGCCAATAAAAGGAAAAAATAGCCCCCAGGAGCAGTGTATTCATAGTGCTGGCACCAAGCCCCAGCAATAACCTTGGAGGCAAAAAAAGAAAAAAAGAAAAACAAAAAGAGCAATGTGTGACTGTACTAAGCACATTTGTGCTAACAACGAGAATTATAGCATCAAGGGCTTTGTGCCGGTGTAGTCGAGAGTTAAGCACATCCCCTTCCATGTGTCAATGAAAGGTTGGGAGTGTTTTATATTTATTTATTTATTTATTTATTTATTTATTTATTTATTTATTTATTTATTTCTAGTGCACATTACTCAGCTCTGGTGAAGGGTACTGAACCTGGGACTTCACAGCCTCTGGCTGGAATCTTTTTGCATAACTATTGCACCCTTCCCTGAGACAATTTAAAATTAACTCAAGGTTAATAATGACATCTTATGTTTGGCAATTCTTTTAGCTGGTTTCATGTACTTTCAGAATTTTTCTTATCAAGAACTTACCACAGACTTCTGTTTCTGACCCATCATTGATTCCCAGAGCCCTTCTTGCATAACTTGATGGGTCCTTTGAGCATCACTTGCTTATAGCTTATAAATTGACGATAGCAAAATGTGGGGGTACAGTTTTAGAAGTTTTCTTAGAATTTTAGCCATCATGAATAAAATACAAATATATTTCCTAGGGTTGAGCACTGTTAATATGAGGAAAGAGTACTTTTCATCTCCTTTTGCCTTCTTTTTAGCTAGATTTTATATATAACCCTATTGTTTTAAAATTGTAATGCAAAAAACTTTAATGCAACTAGAATACATATATTTAAAAATATGGACAAAGAGAAGGGAAAAGATAGCAAATAGTTTTATGTACTGTGATCCATCTAAAGGGATACATCAAAAATTGAATATGTGTAAAATTATAATCCACATTTAAAAAAAAAACTATAGTCAATGTAAGTAAGAATCAAGCATAAATAAATATTGTGTGGTGACTTCATCCTAGAATTTTTCCTATTTTGTTCTTATGAATCACAGAGGTCTCTGAGTCAGATGTTCTTGTACCATATAGCAGTATACACAACACTGTGTCCACACTAAAATTGTGAATAAACAGCCTATCCTTAGGGCAAAGGGAAACAGAACCTAAGAATTGCTTTTATATTTGTAATTTGAAGTGGAAGCATCATTTAATGGAACCCAAGCCTTGCCAAAGGTCCACTTACTGGCATTTGCTTGGCTTATAAAAATAGCCTGGGATCCATTTGCCTTGGAAAGTTGGAAAAGAAGTAAAAAAGAAAAGCTGTTGCCTTTTGAAAGGAAGTTTTCTAATTGTCTAGTTCTAGAATTTTCAAATGGTAATACTATAGTCTTTGAACTGACTGAGTCTTATGGGCTAAAATCCTTGTTGTAAAATGTTTGACAAATCCTAATTAATTTGGAAAGAGATTCAATACTTATAATACTAAAGAGAATATACAAGAAGCCTCATGTAGTCAATAAAAGATGCAATAGTAAAATTAGACATGGCATCACCTTCTAGAAGTTAACCTGGTAAAATCTATGCTTTGCAGATTTAAGTAGCACACTCCCTGGTAAACGAAGAAGACATGAAATGTGAGACTGAGAAGTCTTGATAACACCTAACCCTCAAATCTCAGGGAGACTTGTTTGAGAAACAAAAGTAAAATTTTGATTGTGACTTAGCTGAAATTGACTGTTTCTGTGATCTACTTTATAGAAATACAGTATTAGAAGAGAGGCAATTATTCGGAATTAATTAAGAAGTGTAAAGAAGTAATATTTCCTTGGAGAAAAAGAATATTCTTGCTAGGCCTGAAAATCCCCCTTCTTTTGTGCAGGCAAATCCAAACTCTGTGCAAATGTTTCTGCCCTTTATAGTTCGATGACTTATTAATAAGACCATCATTGAGTTTAATAAGACAATGTTGTGTTTTACAGATAACATGCTGGAATTTCCATAGAAGTACTGACACTCTTTGATTTTCCATAGGTGACAATGAAACTTCCTTGATTTCACATTATTCCATCTTGCCTTACCTGAGCACCTAGAACCCCAGTCTCAATGAGTTTCCCAGTGAATGGAATAAAGTCCGAGAAAGATTAGAATAGCATGAGATAAATGAGATTAGGTAGAAGAGATAAAAGGTGACTTAAAAGATACTGTATCACATTTTTTAAAAAGATTTTAATTATACTTTATATTCTTAGCAAATTTTATAGTAGAATTTTCAATTTACAGTAAAAATACCTTGCAGTCTGAATGTTTAAATAAAATAAAATAAAATCAGAATGTCTAACTAAAAAGAAATTGATGCTTGATTCTTTCCTGTTCTAATATATCTTAAACTTATACTTACCTTGCATTCTCTTTAAGTGATTTAGATATAATTAACACTGACTGTTTATCTAGTAAGCCTAGGAATTTTATGGAATTTGGCTGACTGAAAACAGTTGGGCACTTCAGTCACAGTGGTATTTAAAATAACAGGTTCCCCTTAACCCCTATACTTTGTTTAGTCACCTTTGAATATTTGTTTATATATTGAATAAGATCAAGGAACATAGGGAGAGGGGAGGAGAGAGGAAGGGAGGGAGGGAGGGAGGGAGAGAGAGAGAGAGAGAGAGAGAGAGAGAGAATATGAGAGAAAGAGACTTTGAAATGAGTTATTTTCTCTTTATTCCTAAGTACTGAATGCCAGGATCTGGAAACAGCAGGGTTCTTTCTCATTCTTCCTCCTGATTTAGTACTAGTGTTAGGACACCATGCTCTTCAAGTATTTGATCTGCACAGAGTGTGGGGGTTCACAATACTGAAGCGTGATATAAAGAGAAATTATCTTTTAGATTCACAAGGAACCTGTAAATTGTCTCTAGTCCAGCAACTCTTCGTTAGTTCCCTAAAGACTGGGCTAGGATCATCTGAGGTGCTGATTGTAAATGTGGGTTTCTGATGTTTCCTCCCCTTGACCATACATCAGGTTCTCTCAGAACAGGCTCTAGGACTGACATGTCTGCCAAAGTCGTCATGCATTCTGCATTGTGGGCTTTATATCTAAGGAAGCAGAAAGTCAAAGATTTTTAATTGTTTGCTTCTTATTCCAAACGTAGCAGATACCAGATGAGGATGAGAGCCCCTTTGAGTTTTCTCCTAAATGACCTTGTCTCTATCAATAATATTTCATGCCAGGTACTGAACTCATTGAAGTTGAAGAAAAGAGGCATGTTTTACACATATTAAGTAATTAGAATTTTGAAAACTGAGTCTATTTGAATTCAAATTAGCAGGATTCCCTCTAACCCAATTTAATCATTCAATGAACTCTTTACAAACTTGGCAGTAGCATTCTCCTCCTCTTCCTCCTCCTCCTTCTCCCCCTCCTTCTTCTACTTCTTACTCTTTTTTTTTTCATTGCCAGAGTTTTACAGTTTTGGGTTGACTTTTTTCAAGTAGAGATATAGAGAGATATAGAGATAGAGATAGAGATAGAGATAGAGATAGAGATAGAGACAGAGCCAGAGAGAAAGAAAATTATCACAGCAATAAAATGTCCTCCAATGTGGTGGAGGTCCAGCTAGATGAAATATTTTGCTGGCCCTGCAGAAATGTTTGTTCTTTAGAAAAATTTGCAGTTATCCTCCACCCTTTCCTTCATTTTTAAGGAAAATAAGTTTAAGAGGATATAAGTAGCTATCCACATATTTTTTTTTTTGTGGCAGCTGGAATAATTTAGGCAGTTTTATGTAGATTTTATGCAAATTCAACATACTTTATGGCCCCAAACTTATGGTGATCATAACTATTTTATTCCCTCAAAGTTGGCCTTCAGCAATATCATATTGAGGACTGTTGATCTATGGAGACATTTTCTGTCTAGATTTGTATAACATTTATCATCATCTTACTTGGATGGATATTCAAAGCATGTGAGTAAGTATAGGACTGAACTAAAACTCTATTTTCCCTCTAGATCTGGGCTAAACTACCACAAAAATTTGGAGTCTCACTTCTTGGGGATTCTATTTTCCCAGTACAATTCTTCTTGATTGATTTACACCAAAACACAACAGCTGTTTATATGATAATTTTGCTTAGCAAAAAGACATACCCTGGTATATAAGGAAGCTATCACTCATTTTTATCAGATTTAAGAAGGAATATTTTCCAAGATAAATTTAGAATGAAAAAGCCCCTAATAATTCACTTCTGGGAAAATTTTTAAAAGGTGATGATTTCATTAATTTTTAGTATTGTGCTATCAGCTGGTGAATGTATCTCTTGAAACTTTGTGGCTTACTGCCTTTGAAATTGCTTTCTTTTCTTAAATTTGCCTGTTTGGGATAAAATCATCCAATCTCAATTATACTGAGGTCAAGTTAGACTCTTTGTATCATCTTTTTTAATTAATTTTTTTTTTATTTATAAAAAGGAAACATTGACAAAACTATAGGATAAGAGGGTTATATCTTCGCACAATTCTCACCACCAGACCTCCGTATCTGAAAAGAGAGTTAACATAGAGAGCCAAACAAATTGTTGAGCAATCATGGACCTAAAGGCTGAAATAGTGCAGATGAAGTGTTGGGGGGGTCCTCCATTTTGTAGATAGCTAGTAGGCATATTTTAAGTTTTATTTCAAAAGGTCTGTAGCTATCCTAGTGTTTTTTTTTGGGGGGGGGGGTTGCCTGAGCCTGAAATCTGATATGCAGGTGGATCCTAATTATTGTCTGGGGAGATGATGGCATGACTGGTAAAAGGACCAGAAAGCTGGATCAGGGGAAGAGAGTAGCTCCCTAATATGGGAAAGGGGTATAAGTATCTTACGTGACTTAATTTGAAACTACTGCAATGTACTCTAAAAAGTGAAATTGATGTTAGAGACACTTATAGAGCCCCATATTAGATTTTCTTACAGACAAATAACATTTTATAAATAAAATAATATTCACAGGAACTTAACAGAGATGTCTAACCATAAGAAATTGTTTCCCATTAAAATTCTCATTACTTAGCTGTCCCACTGATGGTGATGTGGAGGGCACAAAGCTTGCAGATAAAGGGTTCAGGTTCAGCTGATGGTCCCGTATATTTATGACAGCAATGGAACTTCTCTGGATCTCAGTTTCCTCATTTAAAAAATTAGGAAACTAATACTAGCATAGTATGCTCCTTTGCCATGCGAGTAACACAGGTTTGAGCCCATTCTCCACTGCATTGCAGGAAGCATCTGTGTTGTGTTCTCTTTTACCATCTCTCTCTGCTTCATCTTTGTTTCCTTCTATCCAAGGGGAAAAATAAAGTCATCTTGGCGTTGTGAACTTTCTGTCATGACCAAGAAAAAAGAAGAGCTAGTACTAAAGTAGCACTCTTTTCAAAGTATTTATGAAAAGTATTATTATTCCCCAGAATTCTAAGGAGTTTGTCTCACAGACAGGGTGAGAATTTGATTGTAGAATATTCACATTGATAGTGTCAGCAGAGGAGTTCATTGAATCAAGTATATGATTTGCATGAAGAGCAGGATGAAAGGAGAATATAAGATAATAGTGAATGAGGAGCAAGAGGAAAAGGCATGTCTCTGGTATTAAGCACATAGTACTTCTCAGAAAAGTCAGTTTAAAGATATTTTCTGTAAGTAAAATGAGTGAATAACTGGATGGGTGGGTGGGTGCATGGATGGATGGATGGACAGATGGACTAGGCAAATTCTTGCACAATATTTTTCAGAAAAGCAAACAATAAACCAAGTTCTCCTTTGAGTGACTACTCATTGTGCAGAGGAAGCTTCCTCTGCTTAACATTGGATCCTTTATGCTTGACTTGTAAATATGTTTCAAGCCTTTATACATATGCCAACTGGTGCTTTTTTTTTTTTTTTTTACATATGCAATGAGGAGTAAAGTACTGGCTGTGGTTATTTCCAGAAAAACATCATTATATTCTAGAAGTTTTGATCTTTAAGTTGCACTGAAATCTTGTTCCTGGTGACTGCTCTCTTGGATCCTGATTCTGTTAGAGTTACAGAATATTTTGTATCCCTCAACACATAGAAACCATATTCTGAACAGCATGCTCAATGCCTAGGTAAGTATGGATCTGTATTCTGTGTCAGATCATGATGGTAAGCGTGGAGATTATGCATAGCACATTGCTCATTGTGGCAGTACTTGCTTGTATGAGACCTCTGGTTCTACCCTGGTGTTGCATAGGGTCTATCTTGCTCTCATGAAATAAATACAAAAATTAAAAAAATAAAATATTCAATAAACTATTTTGAAACTATTTTAAACAATTATTTTGCATAGAGACAGAGAGAAATTGAGAGGTAAGGGGTAGATAAAGAGGGAGAGAGAAAGAGAGACACCTGCAACACTGCTTCACTGCTTGTGAGGAGGATATAGCTTGATTCATGGCATCTGTGGGCCCCACCCACTTCAGGACCTGACTGGCTTATTTCTCTGAATGACCTCTGTTGCTCTAAAAATATGCAGGGGCTTGGACCTGAGCCCTTGCATATTGTAGCATATGTGCTCTACTAAGGGTGCAATCACCCAGCCCTCTGAATTTAATGAATTTAGCTCTAAAAATATTATGTCTCATGTGTAAGTTGGATAACTAAGAATTTTTGCTTTTTCTTTCTGAATTCTCCAACGTACATATTTGCAAGCCATGATTCAGTAAGACTTTGGATTTGAGAGCCCAACTCAAAATGTAGCTGTTAAGATCTTACTATAGGAGAAAACAGAGCCATACTACATTCATGAACTAAAGAACAAAATTATGTATTTTAATATGCTGGCTTTCTATCTGGATGTTTTCTGATGCATGAAAAATTAAGTCATTACACACACACACACACACACACACACACACACACACACACACCCTGTCTTCTACTTTTGCAGTGATATAAATGATGAAATCTTTTATCCCAGGCATTTATCATACATTTCTTTAATATTTGTTCATTTCCTTTTTTCCTGCCATCTCCTCCTCCTCTTCTTCTTCTTCTTTTTTTAATTTATTCCTTTCTTTTTTAAATTTCTCATTTCTTTTCTACTTTATACTAGGCATTGGGGTAGATGTTAATGTTAGAAATATCAAGTAGAATGAAACATGATTTCATTTTTTAAAAATATTTACTTATTCCTTTTTATTGCCCTTCTTGTTTTATTATAGTAGTTATTATTTGTTGTTTTCGCCGGGCTGGCTTCACGGGTGGGTAACAGACGACCAGGGACTCATGGTTGAGCTGTAGGCAGTATCTCTTTATTCATGCAGGAAGCAGCACAATCTAAGCCGAGCTAAGGTAAACTCAAGGTACTGTAAAACTCACAATGCTGTCTTTATATATACTTGCCAAGTAGAGTGGAAACAGGATGTGACATAGAGAGGGTGGAGAGAAAAGTGACTGGTAAAAATCAGAGTGTGACAAGGAGAGGATCAGGGTGTGACAAGGAGAGGGGGTGGAGCAGGCAAGAATTCTATCACTGAACCACTAATGCCCTGGAGGGAGGGTGGTGCTTGTTAACAGTGGTTATGTAAATAGAATGAAGTGGTTATGTAAATAGAATAGTGTTAAGCAGGGGGGATTTAAACCAAATGAAACAGAAGGGGTCTCATGCATACCAACAATTATTGTTGTCATTGTTGTTGGATAGGACAGAGAGAAATGGAGAGAAGAGGGGAAGACAGAGAGGGGGAGAGAAAGACAGACACCTGCAGACCTGCTTCACCGCTTGTGACGCACTGCCTATGCTGGTTCTTGTGCTTTGTGCCACATGTGCTTAAACTGCTGCACTACCCCTTGACTCCTGAGATAGGATTTCAACCTGAAATGTTCTGTCATTGATTGTCTGAAACAAAGATTTAGGGAGAGAGAATAAAGAAAAAGAAAGTTTGTGACAAGTAGTAAGTGACAAGTAGACGAAAGAAAGAAAAGCAGAATGTGAAATGAAAATATCAAGACTGATATGAAAGAGTTTGTGTGAACATGTTATCTTCTTAGCATTAAAGTTATAATCTTGTAGAAATTAAAAAGCAATATCTCTTTGAACCAAACAGGTTCTTTCCTATCTCTAGCAGCCATGTTGGGACTTCTAGGTAAAAATTAAATAACTTGACCTTATAATTCAGAGACCATGAAAAAAAAGATAACAACAACAAGTAAACAGAGACCTGCCAGTAATGACAGTAGATTCCCACTCCAGTCTTCTTTCTGAAAACCTTTACCCACCATTCAGAGACAAGTGGGGTTAAAATTTGCAATTCAGAAAGTCTCACCACAACTAACCTCAGACTTGACCCATTGTGTTCTGACCCTGAATGTATTCTTGACACCAACTCTATATTTTGTACAAAAATCATTACTCTTCTTCAGTAAATGTCCTTTTTATTTTATTTTATTTTATTTTATTTTATTTTATTTTTTGCCTCCAGGCTTATCTCTGGGGCTCAGTGCCTGCACTATGAATCCAGTGCTTCTGGTAGCCATTTTTTACCATTGTTTTTGTTGTATAGGACAGAGAGAAATTGACAGAGGAGGGGAAGATAGAGAGGGGGAGAGAAAGACACCTGCAGACCTGCTTCACCATATGATTCATTCTCTTGCATTAACATCCTAAAATCTTTTATCTACTATAAGAGGAAACTGGGATCCTTGAGGGGCATAGAACAAATCATTGTTTTTCCTCTCCACACTAGGTCTCCTTATTTTCTTTTTATCCCCTTCCAAGTGTTTTGGGTTACTTCCAGATGGCCTCCCTTTGTGAGCAGAAGTCCTTAGGTCAGTAGAAATCTACCTACTCCCTGCAGGCTTTTGTTTTGGTGTATTGTAATGTCCTCTGTCATAGTATACATCTTATTTCCTACTCTAGACACATAGTCAAATAGAATACTGGATTATCTTTCAGCTGTTCATTAGCTGGCAATAGCTCTCTTTACATGAAGTTTTTTTTTCAACTTTTTTTCTAATGTTTTCTAGAAGCTATTTTTTATTTCCAGACTAATTGTTCACTAAACAGTATTACAAAAGTATCAGTACTTTAAATGATACTCTTATAGTTTCTTAATACTAAGATGATTTGCAGAATTTTCTAATTTAATTTCCATGAGGAGTCAGCAAAAAAAATGCTGGTAGAAGAAATGTTATTCTAAACTTAAATTTAGGAAGACATTTGATTATTTTTTTTTCTAGACACTTAAGCTTATCAGGTTTAGAAAGTAGAAAGTCTGGCTTCTGTAATTACTTCTCTGCTGGACATGGGTATTTGTAGGTTGATCCATATCCACTAAGCTCTTAATTTCTAACGTAATTTTACCTTGGCATTTCCAGTATTCACATAGATCTTCCATGAACTACTGAAGTAGAACTTTTTTTTTTTTTTTTTTTGCCTCCAGTGTTATCACTGCACTGTTGGTGCCAGCACTATGAACACACTGCTCCTGGAGTCTATTTATCCCATTTTGTTGCCCTTATTGTTGCCCTTGCTGTGATTGTTATTGTTATTGCTGTTATAGCTGTTGTTGTTAGATAGGACAAAGAGAAATTGAGAGAGGAGGGGAAGACAGAGAGGAGGAGAGAAAGATAGACCCCTGCAGACCTGCTTTACTACTTGTTAAGTGACTCCTTCCAGGTGGGGATCTGGAGGTTGGAACATAGATCCTTACGCGGGTCCTATTGCTTTGCACCATGCATGCTTAACCCGCTGCACTACCTGCCTAGGCCCCCAAAGTAGAACTTCTTAAGGAAAAAAAAGGGGAGAAATTTTAAATAATTCAATAACCTCTTTTTTGAAGAGTTCTGAATATAAATGAAGGTGTAGTTAAAAAGTGAGTGGAAAAAAAGTGAGTAGGAGACTAGAGAAGCTTCTAATGGAGGGAATGGGATATGAAACTCTGGTCGTGGAAATTGTACCCCTTCCATTCCACAATCTTGTTGATCATTATTAAATCACTAATTTAAAAAAAAGTGAGTGGAGTAATTATTGTATTTCTTATTTCTTTTGGGACAAATGATACTGTGGAATAGATGCTGTAAGGAACATCTGTATAACTCTTTGCCTTTAAGACAATAATCTGTAGAAGTATGTTCTGAAAAATATTCAGTGAGATGGAGTTATTTTGGCCCCTTTAAGTTTTAATCTTCCCACTCCCCTATATCATTTGAAGAGTGGGGGACTTTATTTTTTCTCTTTTCTTAAGCAAAATAAGTATTTTGCACTGTGGGTAGTGAGAGTACTCTTCTTGCCAGCAGGAAGAAAATAAATTCTGAATGCCAAAAATAGTTTCTTTGTGTGAAAATATCACATAGTCAAAGACATTCCAGGGAAGAAAGGAAAGATTCTTTTTCTGAATATATATATACTGGCAGAAGAACATTAGCACAAAAATGAAGAAATTGATCTAAATAGATTTAGAATAAACAGGTAATCTTATCTATATTCTGAGAAGCCTAAACTCTTGAGTATTTATCCTGTTGGTAATGCTCCTGAATTTTTGTGTGGTCTTGTGATGATAATTTAATACTTAAGGTCATGTCTCTAAAATAGGTACTTCTAATCATCTGAAGATACTTATTTTCTCCCTTGCTTTCAGCTACTTTTTAAAAAAATATTATTAGTGATTTAATAATGATTGACAAGATTATAGGATAAGGAGTACAGTTCCATACAGTTCCCACCACCAGAGTTCTGTATCCTATCCCCTCCATTGGGATCTTCCCTATTCTTTATCCCTCTGGGAGTATGGACCAAATAATCTTTATGGGGCACAGAAAATGGGAGGTCTAGCTTCTGTAATTGCTTCTCTGTTGGACATGGGCATAGGCAGGTCAGTCTATACCCCCACCTGTTCCTATCTTTCCCTAGTAGGTTTGGGCTTTGGGGAGGTGTGGTTCCACAGTAAATTGGTGAGGTTGTCTGCCCAGGGAAGTCAGATTGGTGTCATGGTAGCATCTGCAACTAGGTGGCTGAAAAGCATTAAGATATAAAGCAGAATAAATAGTTTAATAATCAGGAACCTAAAGGTAAGAATAGAGCAGATGAGAGATTTGGGGTCTTCATATTAGAAGAAGCTAGGATGTCTACTTTAGGTATATTCCAATTGGCTTGTTGCTTCACTATATTTTGCCTGGGATGAACACCTAATGTGCAAGGTGTGCTATAAATATTGTCTGGGAGGATTGTGTCAGAGTTGGGAAAAGGACTAGAAAGCTGGATCAGGGCAGAGAGTAGCTCCTAAATATGGGAAAATTATATAAATACTGTTAACTATAAACCCCATCGATCTGATCCAGAGCCCATGTCTATTCATATTTAGCACAAGAGCCTGTGTAACCTCTGCATCCATGTTGGTCTGAGCTTTAATTCCATGGTCATGGCTAGGAACATACTAGGCTGCACTCATTTCAGGACTGATCTTCTTGAGTGGCAGAGTATATTGCTCTAGTCTTCCTTCAGAGAGTGGGACAACTTCTACCACTTCTATGCTACATATAAGAAAAGGTCCTGTTGAGGCCCACAAGAGGGTTTATGATGTTGTTTCTGTTGAAAATGGTCCGTGATGGTATAGAGAGGGATCTGTAAGAGGAGTAGGCCCATCATATATATATGAGTGTGTGTATGTGTGTGTGTGTGTGTGTCTATTTCCACTTGTTTCTATAGCACATGGTAAAGTATGAGTCATAGAGATATTGATAATACTTGAGTTAGGCACAGAAGTAGAATAATCTTATCCATCCTTGGTGTTGTCTTTAAAAGTATTTAAATCATACTGACACTATTGGGACCCCAATTGACTTGACATAATCTTCCCCATTATTTATATATATCATATTATTATCAATTTATAAAGAATAGACTGTCAATTATTTATCTGTCCACCCAACTTCCCGTCTTGCTTTATTTGGTAATATCATTTCCTTTGAAGAACGAACTACCCATGATCCATGTGATTTTGGTGGCACTGGCAGTCTCATTTACCATGTCTTCCTTTCCTCTGGTTAATGAATATATGATCCAGGTTTGAACCCTAAGACACTCCGCATGAACAGATTTTGAGTGGGATAACACACATGTATGGAACATGCTCACTTTCATTTCACTATTAGAATCCCAAAAAGAATTTTTCATTGATCCTCTTACTTAGACGATATTATCTTGACTTCCTTCCAAGGCCTGGCCAATGAATTTCTTTGATTCCACCAACTATCTCACATATACTTAATTTTTAAGTTGGCCAAGATGTTTGTAGCAATAAGAAACTGTAACTGCAATGAATAGAAGTATTTCCTCAATATGAGTCATCTGTTAGAAAGCTATCTGGGTGAAAAGTGACTGCTTTTGTTTTCAAATATTCAAGTACTGGCTTATTTTGTCCCACTACATTTCTCTTACTCTTTGTTCACTCATTGAATTACATACTGTTTTATTTATGCATTTATAAAATGGCTATATGCCATACCCAAGGTAGTAAGGATACTCCTTTCAAGTATCTGCAGATCAAGCCCCTTCATCTCTCAAGTCTTTGCATAAATGTTACTTTCTCAGTAAATATTATTGCCTCCTTCCCCAGGTTACTTTCTGTATCATTTTATCCTGATTTTTGTAGCTTTCCACTTTCCAGGTTCTCAGATACCTTATAATTCAATTATTCTATGTTTTAGATATTGTCAGTCTTCTTGATGTATGGATTCACTTCCAAGTAAATGGAATTTTTTTTTGTCTTCTTTGTCAATGTACAAAGTTTTATTTCCAGCACCATGGACATTGTTTAATAGAGGAAATGGATTGAAGTTTATCTAAAAGTACATCTTCATACCTGTATGACTAAAAGTTTACTGCGGCAACTTATTAATGTGCCAACCTGGCCAGGATGAAGTGCAATCCTTGAAATAGCTTTTCCTTTGTGTTTTTGATGGGTCACGGATACATTCGGGAGATCTGAAGGGTAGAAGAGAAGCACAGCTATTATTTTTAATTTTTTTATTTATAAAAAGAAAACATTGACTAAACCATAGGATAAGAAGTGGTACAACTTCAAACAATTCTCACCACCAGAACTCTGTATCCCATCCCATCCCCTGATAGCTTTCCTATTCTTTAACCCTCTGGGAGTATAGACCCAAGGTCATTGTGGAATGCAGAAGGCTGAAGGTAGCACAGCTATTTTTAATTGACACCTCTATGCTTATCTGCTAGCTGACTTCACTTGTGTGAAGCAGCTGCAAGGCAACAATTCCACCTTCTTATGCAGGTTTCTCTACTGGCTTCTGGGCCAGCTATTGTTTTACTTGCATGCCTAAGACTGACTTCTTCAGGACTGTCACATTACTAAGGTCACAGGCAGTAAGGGTACTCAGGAACTGTACTTCATTCTCATGAGTACAAGCCACACATGTGAATTTCTGCTTGTCTTTGACCTGATCTCGACAGTAATGTGACCTTTTCCACTGCTTGCTCAAAACTTTAAGCTCTCCATGAAACTGAAAACAACAGATTCAAACTCAAAATGACTTTACAAAGACTAATAAACTATTTACCAGAATTGTGTAAGGTTAAGTAATATTTAACAAAAGGTATATTTGGTCTGGCAGCTGCATGCCCATTTGAGCACACGCTTTACCATGCACAAAAAACGTGAGTTCAATCTATTGACCCCCACTTTCAGGGGAGAAGCTTCACAAGTGGTGAAGCAGTGCTGCAGGTGTCTCTCTTTCTCTGTCTCCTAGCCATCTCACTTTCTTTACTAATAATCTACCTGTCGTCTATCTAATTTATTTTCCATCTATCTACTTCCATTGTAGTGATGATGTTTGTCTTAATACTGAATGTGCTTTGACTCCTGACTGACAGAGAGGTTCATGAAGGTGGGTACTATCACAGCATATCTTAAAGTGTGGGTGTGGCTTTGGAAACAGGTAGTATGCAGAAGTTATAAATTAAGAACATTGAAGAAATTGTTGATGAAAACCTCAACTACCTGAATCCACTACTTACAGAATTTATAAAGTATGCAGAGCCTGACAGTGAGGGGTTAAAGAAATGGGAGAAACATCTTATTGGAAAATAAAGCAAAGAGTAGAAATTCATTGACACTTTTGTCTGAAATAATATGGAAACTAGAAAACATTCCTAAAGAACTAGAGGATCTAGCTATAGTCAGCATCAAGTAAAGTATTCAAGCTTCTTTTTACTACTTCGGTACCATCTGAGATGAGTGAAAAAGAAACTCAGAAAATGGATGTCAAATAAGTTGAAGACAGTTGACAAGACGATTTCAAAGCTCTTAGACTCATTAAAGTGTCAGGATGTGAAAATATTTGGTCTCTAAGCTATACCAGGTAAACACCATATGGAAGAAATCCAGAACAAATCCAGAGAGTCTGCTGTTAGTACAATCTACAGGCCTGAGGTGACACCACAGAGAATCTATCAGTCAAACATAAGAAGTTTGAAGATTGAATCTAGGAAGTTTCAGGTCATTCTCCCTTAGTCATCCTAGCCGAAGACCTAAATAAGAGAAGGGTTTATCCAGATGTTTGTGGGTGTAGCTTTCCCCACTTGGATTTCAGTAGGTTCACAAATGGTCCTCAAATTTCCCAAAGTAGATAAGAAGAAGCAACATCAGTTTACTTTGAGGGGGAACAGAGACAGAAGTTAATGAGGGGATACTGGCCTTTGATGCCAGAATTTGAAGTTTCTATCACTTATGATAATGAAAAGATGACTCAAGTGTAGATCTGGCAGCCCAGAGGGAAAAGTCGGGAACAGGAAGACTTATTTCAGATAGGAGACCTAATCAAGGACTTCCCAATATTTGTCTGGCTGAATGTTAGAACTGCTATGGATCACAGAAATGCAGTAGCCTACTTGTATCCCCTAGTCCCTACTTCCATAGGACCGGGTTGTCTCTAATACATTTTGCTTGCCTGCACCACCACTGTATATTGAGGAGACAAGCAAAATATTTATCACTTTTGTTTCACAGCTCTACAGTTCATAAGATACGCTACTTCAGGAATTGGCTGTAAGGGATTATGCTTGGAGAAATATATCCACACAGATCTGATATAGATAATAAGGTCTTTGAACTGATATTGAAGTGGGTTAACAGTTTGAGGCATTTGGGGGCGCAGAGGGTGAGCATATGTTTGCATATGGCAGGGAAATTGTTCATTGGGAACTAGTGGCTGAACTAGATACTCTAAAGTGTCTGCCAACAGCCTTGTGGATAGGTCAGAGGCAGACCTCCCCAGTCAGTCCTTAGGGCCATTGAGCTTCAGCCATGGTTGTAGCTCTTTAAAAAATATCTGACAAGTAGCCAAGTGACTATTCCTGAATTCCTGATCTATAAAAACAGTTGTACAGTCAGTGTTTTGCAATTTGTATTTCTGGAGTACTGTGCAGAAATTATTATAGCAGGAATTTATAGTATGGAGCATGGATTGTGGTGTCCTATTGCAGATATGCAGCATTATTTATAAAAAAGTCTCATTCAATCTCTTCTGTAGGATGACAGTAATACATCCTTCATGTTTCCATCTGAAGAGTTCCACATCAATTAGTTTCTGTTCCCTCTCTTCTAACTATATCTTTCAAACAATTTCTTTCTTTCACTGCAGTATGATAGTTAACATTTTTTCTCTATCTTTGAAAAATTTTGAAGTTAGAATTTTCAAAGGTAAAGCAGGCTAAAGTAATATATAGCATTACCTAACTACCGTGGTATGCCTTATTTGTGGCAGAACCTATAAACATTGCTTTATGTAATTATTGTAGTTGAGTCTCATTAAATATTTGAAATAGGTGTCGTTCTCATCCATACTTTAAAGGTACTTACCCCTAAGACACAATGCTACGATGTGGATCTGAAATTTAAGTATAGGTTGACCTGGGAGTGAGACTTCTACTTTCATTACTCTATGCAAAGGAGACCCTCTGGATATTTTTATGATAGAAATGATAAACTCTAATGGATTGATTCTTTCCATGACCAATATTTATGAAACAGAACCAGAGTAAGACCCTTCCATGGCTTTAAACATATATTTACTTATGAGAGAGAGAGAGAGAGAGAGAGAGAGAGAGAGAGAGAGAGAGAGATAGAAGCAAGTTAGCTCAGAACCTCATTCTAGCACCTGTGATGCCTCAGATTGAACATGGGATCTCGTTTTGGGAGTACAATGCTTTATCCACAGTACCACCTCCCAGGTCTACCTTTCCATGTCTTTATGAATGAAGACTTAAGGAGATTTTTAATTTCATATCTGAAAGGATACTGTTTTTCAAGCTGAGACCACATTAATGTTTCTGAAGGGAGGAGTGAACATCTAATATTAATAAGATTGTGTCAGATTGCAGTCTCTGCCCCTAAGAAAAATTTGCTTGATCTTGAATGCTATACACAGTATGGGATATATTTGAACAGGAAAACTATTTTGATTTTCAAGATCAGGTTTTGTGATCCTAAGGGATTTATTTCAAGGTTTACAGAGTCAATTGGATGAATAATAATAATAAAAAAAAAAACCCTCCCTGCTTTTGCTTGTAATCCAAATTCCCCACCTCTGGCTCTCACTAAGAGGAAAGAAAGTCTATATGAATAGTAAGTAAGCTGTTCTGTGCCAGATCATTTACTAACTGCTTTCCACATCTAGCTACTGAGACAAATGTCTTGGTCTCAGATGTTCATTATTTTCAAAACAATGAGAACAGAAATTATTAAACATTTTTTGGTTTTGCTGCCTGCCAGGGCATTGTGCCTGTATGATTTCAGCCTATTACAGACTCTTTTAGAGACAGAGCAGGAGAAAAAGAGAAACAGAGAAAGAAAGAAGAGAGATAACAGCACACCACTCCATCGTTCATAAAGCCAGGCTCTTTGATATTACTAAGAGCTATATTCCATTTGAGAAATCAGATCTCCTCTAAGCAACTAGAATTAGAACACTAAAAAAAAAGAATTTGGTTGAATTTTTTAACTAGACACTTATCTTTATTTTTCCCTCTTATTAATTTTCTATCACCCTTGCTTTCCTCCACATTGAATCTCTTCTACCTTCCACTTCGGTTTCAGTGTGGTTTTTTAAAAGAAAACTTGGAAAAATGCAGTCCATGTTTTTGGATGAATTTTCTTATATTCAGACTATGAGTATTTTCAATCACTGGGTGATAGCCAGGGCAGTTTATCTTATCACAGCAGAGTTTAGGTCATTTCCAGTTTCCTTATTTTTCCTTTCACACTTTCACTTGAAAAGAAAATGAATTGGGAAACACTAGTAAGGGTTTTTTTTTTTTTTTCTTTTTTTCCTTCCCTTTTTGGCCACACAACTGTCAACTGCCAATTCTTTCTGAATTGTTTACCTGATGTGCATGAGATAGAGGGAAATTGTGACTGTGGAGTTAGTTATAGTTAACTGGAATTATAGGGAGTGACTCAAAACAACATGTTATTTTGTAGAGTCTTTTGATTGCATAGAGCATTCTCAGAGACATAAAAACCTCTTGAAAGATTAGCTTGGCAGAAAAAATTACCATTTTAGAAGATTTGTGTCACATTTCAATGAAAAAATGATTTAGGAAAAAAAAAGGATCTCTGTAAATGTTCTCTAAATTCCTCAGAAATATTTGAACTCTTGGGGCTAGAATAAAGACACAATTTGCATAGAGTAAGTACACACCTGTACACACGTACATTTCATCATCCAAACATTAAGATTCCCTCTGAAAATTTTCATCAGAATATATGAACCATTGCTTCAAAAATGTCCATGATGCAGACTGTTTACGTACTACTGCAGAACCTTTATCTTATCCACTTGATTCATTGCAGCAACATTAAGGCAGTAGCTAAATTAACTCAGTGAAAATTCAAGTCTGCCATGTGCAGCTTGTCTTCAATATGCCAGTGTGAAATCTGACATTCACTTTTTATCTAAAATTGTAAATGATCAAAATCATAGAGTATTGAAAACTTAGTCTCAGTTACATTATTATTATTTTTTTCAGAATGAGATTGGTATATTTATAGTAGCCAAATAAATTTTATCAGCATGATCAACCCCTGAGATATATCATTTTTACCAGGAATCGAAAGGGCCAGTTGGAAGTATTGTGTTCTCCTTTTCTTTTATCAGATTTTTAAGACATCATAAAGTAGTACTGTTTGAAAATATGTGAGAGAAAGTTTTAGGCAAGTGTTTAATTTCTCAGAAGAAATAGTTCCAGAAGTTGAACTATGGATATGTCAAAGCCAACTATGGATATGTCGAAGTTACCATGGAACAAAATGACTCAAATACTACATTCTTTGTGAACATAAGAATCCATGTCACCCAAAAATGTGACTTTGGAGAGTCACTTTGCAAACCAGTCCAATAGTTGTCCTTGTGTCTAAATGACCACATGCAGAGTATCCTAGCAAATGATGTCACAGAGTCAATCAATGCTATTCTTGTTGCAAAAGTTCTTCTTAGCCAGACTCCTTTATTCCAGCTCTTTCATGTCAATATATACTGAGAAGTTTGGGAACAATTAATTTTGAGGACAAAATGCTCTGCATTGGGAGAAACTCAGAGAATATTTCTTGTGAAGGTAGGAAGATGTTCCCATTGTTGAGGGATAAGAAGTACCTGGAGGGTACCACCCAGAAAATGGGAATGATGACCAGTGCGGCTTGAAAAGATGGAGCCAGGACTTAGGTGTTAAAAGGCAGAAACTAAAAGCAGAACCTGATCAAATTGTAAGTAGGGCACCAAAGTAAAAACCCTGTGGTGAGGGGTAGACATGCAGTTTCCTGGGCCAGTGGGGGGTGGGAGGGATGGGTCACAGTCTTTTGGTGGTGGGAATTGTGTTTATGTACACTCCTAGCAAAATGTAGACATATAAATCACTAGTTAATTAATTTGAGAGGGGGAAAATCAATTGTATGTCTCAAAGTTTTTCAAAACACAAACTGAATCTTTTTAATATATAGGCTGTGTATTTGATGTGCGGACTCTCTCAAAAGCCTAGACCAAGTAGATCAGAAGCAACCAATAGCACAGCTATATACAAGATACTGGGTACTGTGCAGCAAACCCTAACAAAAGGACTTTTCAAAGTTAACCCAATTACCAAATAATGTGATGATAACATTAACTAACCATTGTCTTTTTGAACCCTAAGACAGCAGGAACCTCACATCTCCACTATAGAGCCCCTACTTCCCCCAGTCCTGGAATCATTGGATAGGGCCCACTTTCCCGCATGCCTCTCCCGATCCATATCAAATAATATTGCATCCGCCGATCACAACCTAACCAATGCAACGATTGCCACTTCAACATGCTTCACTTCAGACTGTGTCCAGAGACTTCACATGTGGAATGACAATCCTTCAGCTTCATTACTCGGGTGAGACCTTTCCTTTCATAGTATACTCTAATTTCATCTCAGGTGGTTCACTTTCTAACAAAGTCCCAAAACCTAGATATACACTAGTTTCTATGAGAGAGAGCATATCTTCACACGTATCTATAAACTACTGCAAAATATATACCTGAAAGCAGAAGTACACTAGTGTTTGCAGTGAGTACCTCCCTAACACTTCTTCTCCACTATTCCAAGCTTTGGGTCCATGAGTGCTCAACAATTTGTTTGGCTTCATATGTTAACTCTCTTTTCAGTCACCAGGTTCCAGATGCCATCAGGATGCTGGCCAGGCTTCCCTGCACTGAAGACCCCACCAATGTGTCCTGTAGCTCAGCTTCCCCAGAGACACACCCTACTAGGGAAAGAGAGAGGCAGACTGGGAGTATGGACCGACCAGTCAACGCCCATGTTCAGCGAGGAAGCAATTACAGAAGCCAGACCTTCTACCTTCTGCAACCCACAATGACCCTGGGTCCATGCTCCCAGAGGGATGGAGAATGGGAAAGCTATCAGGGGAGGGGGTGGGATATGGAGATTGGGTGGTGGGAATTGTGTGGAGTTGTACCCCTCCTACCCTATGGTTTTGTTAATTAATCCTTTCTTAAATAAAAAAAAAGGCAGATCTCTGGGCATAGCTCGCTCTCTTTTTCCCCAGGTCATCATGTAGGTATCAACTCTGTCTCTGTCTGTCTGTTTTTCTATCTATTTATCTATCTTTCTTTCTTCCTTCCTTCCTTTCTATCTATCTATCTATCTATCTATCTACCTACCTACCTGTTTACCTGTCTACCTATCTATCATCTATCAATTTGATGTCCTAGTAGGTGAATGTTCTCAATTTTCTGGAATGAAATTTAAAACTCCTGAAAATTATGCTCTCACCTCTATTCTTTGTTGATATAATGCATGACGAACTTTTTAAATGTTGGAGAAACAAGCATCACTCCTTCCCCCCCCAAAAAAAAAAAAAACCACCATGACTGGGATGAGGGTGGGCAAGATGGACAGGATGGTGGAGAAGGCCAAGAGAGCTGTGATATTCCTGAAATTATTTGCTCCCATGTTGCCCCTGTAAAAGTCATCCCTTTTAAATCAGACAGGCAAAATGAATGGTGTGATGCCCAATAGCCTGTACAGTTATAAATAACTGGCCTTTCATCCCAGAGATGGCCCATTACCACTCACTAAAGCAGTCTGTCGCAGTGGTGCTCTGGAGCCATTCATTTTTCATGATACCTTTGGCGATGTGATTTGGCGACATGACTGGTATTTCCTTAAATCATGCTCAGTCCTTTGCTTACTGAGCATTCCACATGGACATCTTTTGATTCTCTTCTTTCAAAGGTTAATATTTCTCAGTTTTATTTGCACATACATGTGTTTATGTGTGCATTCCCAATAAGACAAAGAAACAAACAGAATGTAAATTAAACATGACTTTGTTGGAAATCCACCTTAGCCACGGGGTAAGTGCTTTAAATGCAATCATGTTCCAAGTCTGTGATTTAATGGATGGTAGGGGAGAACTTTTTAAAGGCAGTTTAGAAAATTATCTCCCCCTTCTCTAGTTTCAGATTTCGCGTCATGAAAGGCAAACATGAACATAGCCGTGGCAGCAAAGCAGGGACTCCTGATTAGCTGACTGCTTCAAATAACAGTTGTCCCTTTGATAATATTGACACCTATCTCCTTTCACAATCTAGTGCTTCTCCTGCACTTTGTAACATACCCCATCTGTTTTGTAAAGCCACTGTCATGAGGAAGCCTGGGAGAGCGAAGAAAGGCCTGATTGATCACAAGGTCCTATCAAATGTCAAAGCTGGCCCTGGCTGACCTCCCATCTATTCAGAGCTGCTTTGATTTAATCTCCGAACTGGCTTGTTCTCCAGACTGTGAGTTCTTCTGCAGCCCATGTGTCAGCATTGAGATATGACCTGCTTCACGCTCCATTCATCTCATTTGAAGGACGGAAATTAAACTGGAGGGTCGAAAAGGGGAGCTGCTCAAAATACACATACGCATTAACTGAAGCCTTTTGTGTGTGTGCATTATAGCAGTTAGAACAACCATTCAAAATGATATTAAAATGAAATCGACCCTTATTCTGCTGAAAACGTTTAGAACTTTTCTTCCCTTCACCAGCTCCTTCATCTGTTCTTTTTTCTCCCCTCCCCAGTTTGCTGTAATCATATGACCATGATCTCACTAAGGTTTATGTGAGATAGAAGTGTCTAATTTTTAGGTTTCTATAAAGATTGTCTTTAGAAAATTTACTTCTTGCCTGCAGTTTTCCCACTAAAAATTTGAGAATAATAATTTTTAAAAAGATAGATTGATAATAGGTGGTAACCAGTCTTGTAGAAATGTAGCCTGTTTCCTTTAGCCTTATTGATTCTTCGAAATTTTGCCTTCAAACCTTTCAAAAAATTTGATGAAAACTTTAACTTTAGAATACATCAAGACACAATTCTATAGTATATTTATTACATACATAATACACTGATATATATCTCACAGTTGTCCTTATAGATCTATGTATTCTCTGTTTCACTTTTAATTTCAAAACTCCTACTATCCTTTTCACTAGTCCCTTTATGATGTTAATCAAGATTACTAGCTAAATGGAAGCTTGAAGACTTATAGATTGGTCTGTCATAATAAACGCAGATTCCATTTTATTTACTAGAAGTGTTGTGAGGATAATGATTGATTTGTTGGAAAAGTTATGCTGTGTTTTTTAATATTTTTTCTATGCAGAAATGCATCATGGCTTTTCCAACAACCCAGTATATATATTAAGGATTATTTAATGGTTTATTGGTATATATTCATTTTCTCAAAAAATATGTATTTGGGGAGCCGGGTGGTGGTGCACCTGGTTGACTGCACATGTTACAATGCACAAGGATCCAGGTTCAAGCCCCCGGTCCTCACCTTTAAGGCGAAAGCTTCACAAGTGGTGAAGTAGAGCTGCAAGTGTCTGTCTGTGTCTCTCCATATCAACCCCTTCCCTCTCAGTTTCTGTCTGTCTCTATCCAATAAACAAATAAATACAATAAAAAAGGAAAAAGGAAAAAATAAGTATTTGTTATTTGCATAGTGATCACCAGATAGAGCAAGCATTTTTTCTTTTTTTTGTTTTCTCTTCTTTTATTATTTATTTTCCCTTCTGTTGCCTTTCTTGCTTTATTGTTGTTGTAGTTATTATTGTTGTTGGATAGGACAGAGAGAAATGGAGAGAGAAGGGGAAGACAGAGAAGGGGAGAGGAAGACACCTGCAGACCTGCTTCACCACCTGTGAAGCAACTTTCTTGCAGATGGGGATCTGGGGGCTCAAACCAGGATCCTTACGCTGGTCCTTGCACTTGGCGCCACGTGCGCTTAACCTTCTGTGCTACCGCCACCTATAATATATATATTATAGACTAATTTTTTCCTTTGTTTGTACCCTGCTGGGGATAAAACTAAATTTTCAGTTGTTCTAACCATCCTTTTTATTATTTTTAAAATTTGCCTCCAAATAATGAACTTAGGTCCTTTCATGTGAATAAGACCACCACTAAGCAGCCTCCCTGGAAAAATGTCTTCATTATTTTAGGGAGAGCTGAAGAAAGAGGAGAGAGAAGAAATATCATAGCACGGTTCCACCACCACCTGTGGAACTTCCCTGGTTTTGACTGTATAATCTAAGTTTGTGGAAACAATGATTTGATTTTGCTAATTATGTAGTTAGAGCCAATTGGTGTTTAAAATTCTAATAATATAAAAATTCTAATAATATAAATGCTATCATATAAAATATTTTATGCTTTCATGATTTTCTCAAAAATTATCTAATTCTAGAGACATACTCTATTTAATGTTTTTATGAAGTACATAATCTTTTCTTTTATCTCACTTTGTTTAAATACCCACTTAGAAATAATACATATTATTTGTTTTACATTTAATTTATATACAAGAACATGGATACTATAAAGAATATTATTACTTTCATTTCAACATAGACTGTTTCACAGGATTTATGAAAAATAACTTAAAATTCTGGTCATGTGGAGAGAAAGGTTTTGAGCTTATGAGGCATCCAAAGGTCAATTAAGCACTTAGCTTTGCAAGTAGGGAAGTAAAACACATGATTATTGTATCACTTTTCCTTGCTTCTCAGCAAAATCCCACCCTTTTTAACTCCTTGTGGAAAGTTTTATTACTCAAAAACAGTGTTGAAACATGTATTTTCCAGTTAATTCCTTATTTATGGTGCCAATGGGAATGAGTTCATTGCTTTCATATAGTACTTTTCAAGAGAACTTCTTGCTAGGATGGAAAGATTCCATGTCTGTTTAATATGGTGTCTGCTGATTACATGTGATATTGAACACATGAAATATAGTCATTACAAAGAACTGAATTGTAGCTATATATGCTTTAAGTGGCTATCTTACTTAGCAATGCAGTCTAATGTTAATAGAGAGAGCCGGGAGATAGCTCATCCAGTACAGCACACAGGTCTTATGTTCCCAGCTACCACATGGGACCACATGCATGGAAGAAGCTTCACCAGCAGTGAAGTGGTGCTGTAGTGTCTTTCCTTCTCTTTGACTCTGTCTCTCTCACCATCTCTGTCCCCCTCTATGTCTTCATCCTCTATCGAGGAAATAAAAGAGTCTAATGGGACCAGGGGCCTATGCAGACTCAGAGTTCCAATGATAGCTTTTAAGGAAAAAAAAAAGTTAATGTTATGGAACCACTATGACTGTATGTGAAGCACTGTAGATGCTAACCCAGTTACTTGATTCATTACATCAGAGAGTTAATATTAGCAGCTAGAGAAGTGACTCTGGAGAGTGCGGAACTCACATGTATGAGGTTTCAGGTTCCATCTTGCCATGTGCTAAGGTAGTGCTCTGGTTTTCCCTCTATTGATCTGAAAATAAATAATCAACCTTTGAAAAATAGAGATGCACATGGAATGGTGGAAAAGTTATAATCTTGGCATATAGCACTATTTGAAAAAAATGCAAGACTTACTGGGGCATCAAGAAGAACTTTTGAGTATGTTTTTCTTTTCTTTTTTTATTTTTAGAGAAGACTGATTATTCTAACTAGGCAAAGACATTAAAATCTTTATGTAAAAAAGATTAGCAAAGGGTAAGACAATCCAGTATCCAATATGGATCTGACTTAAAAAATGTTCATAGACTGGAGTAAGTCATATATATATATAATTAGTTACCTGATATTCATGGCCAGGGAAGCTAAAAAATCTATTTTCCGTGATGTTTATGATGGATAAGTCACACTAATCTGTTCTGTGTTTAGATATTATTTTTTCTTTTACATTTCAATTGTGTGTAGTGTTTATACCTTGTAAGTGTTCACTGTGTATTTGTACTTGTTGAATGACTAGATGAACTTGGTTGTCAGGATCAACCCATGGAGAGCTGAGTTTAAGCCTCCATTCATGTAGCTAGTTATTTTCTTTAGTGATCTTTAGCAGAGTTTTAAAACAGGGGTGGTTTAAAAATAAGAGAGGTCTTTGGCTAGAGAAGCAGAAGACTGTCAGGAATAGTCCTCTGCTTCCAAGTTGCTAAAAGAGACTTGAAAGATGGCCAGGGGGATGTGAGATTCCATAAGCTGGCTGACCTTCCTAAAGGAAATGCCACCAGCTACTCCTAAAGCCTGGATGGTTTGGGTCAGGTGCACAGAAGTGATAACAGAAAGGCAGGAGAAAGGCCAGAATGTAGGTCAGGGTTAACTTCCTGGAACCGTCAACATAAGTGACTTTTCTGAATAGAGGTTTCTATCTCACAGCAGTATCAACTGCCTTGATCATTCACTCTCAGAATAACTGAACTTTCCTCTTGCATTCTGACACTCATCATCTATGTTGTCTTTTAGATATTTACAGTCTAACCCTCCTTATGATAGAGCTCACTTTTAATATTATGATGTCTTTATAGTCCAGCAACATTGCTATACAGTAAAAGTAGAGATTATATCTTTCTTTATTTTATTTTTTTATTTAAGAAAGGATAAATTAATAAATCCATAGGGTAGGAGGGGTATAACTCCACACAATTCCCACCACCCAATCTCCATATCCCACCCCCTCCCCTGATAGCTTTCCCATTCTCTATCCCTCTGGGAGCATGGACCCAGGGTCTTTGTGAGTTGCAGAAGGTGGAAGGTCTGGCTTCTGTAATTGCTTCCCCACTGAACAAGGGTGTTGACTGGTCGGTCCATACTCCCAGTCTGCCTCTCTCTTTCCCTAGTAGGGTGGGTCTCTGGGAAAGAGGAGCTCCAGGACATATTGGTGGGGTCTTCAGTCCAGGGAAGCCTGGCCGGCATCCTGATGGCATCTGGAACCTGGTGACTGAAAAGAGAGTTAACATACAAAGCCAAACAAATTATTGAGCAATCATGGACCCAAAGCTTAGAATAGTGGAGAGGAAGTGTTAGGGGGATACTCACTGCAAACTTTAGTGTTCTTCTACTTTCAGGTATATATTTTGCAGTAGTTTATGGATACGTGTGAACATATGCTCTATGGAACCTGGCGTATATCTAGGTTTTGGGACTTTGTTAGAAAGTGAACCACCTGGGATGGAATTAGAGAATACTATGAAAGGAAAGGTCTCACCTGAGTAATGAAGCTGAAGGGTTGTCATACCACACGTGAAGTCTCTGGACACAGTCTGAGCTGAAGCATGTTGAGATGGCAATCATTGCGTTGATTAGGTTGCGATCGGCAGATGCAATATTATTTGATATGGATTGGGAGAGGCATATGGGAAAGTGGGCCCTATCCAAGGGTTCCAGGACTGGGGGAAGTAGAGGCTCTATAGTGGAGATGTGAGGTTCCTGCTGTCTTAGGGTTCAAAAAGACAATCGATAGTTAATGTTATCATCACATTATTTGGTAATTGGGTTAACTTTGAAAAGTCCTTTTGTTATGGTTTGCTGTACAGTATCCAGTATCTTGTATATAGCTGTGCTATTGGATGCTTCTAATCTACTTGGTCTAGGCTTTTGAGAGAGTCCGCATATCAAATACACAGCCTATATATTAAAAAGACAGTCTGTGTTTTAAAAACTTTGAGACATACAATTAATTTCTCCCCTCTCATATTAATTAACTAGTGATTTATATGACTACACTTTACTAGGGGTGTACATAAACACCATTCCCACTACCAAAAGACTGTGACCCATCCCTCCATCCCACTCCCACCCCCCACTGGCCCAGGAAGCTGCATGTCTACCCCTCACCACAGGGTTTTTACTTTGGTGCCCTACTCAGATTATATCTTTTTAGGCTCGGTGCCTACACTACGAATCCACTGCTCCTGGAGGCCATTTTCCCCATTTTGTTGCCATTGTTTTTGTCATTGTTGTTGTTGGATAGGGCATAGTGAAATCGAGAGAGGAATGGAGACAGAGGGGGAGAGAAAGACAGACACCTGCAGACTGGCTTCACTGCGGGTGAAGTGACCAGGTGCCCTGCAGGTGGGGCGCCGGGGCTCCAACCGGGATCCTTAGATTACCCTTGCGCTCTGCACCACATGCTCTTTAACACACTGTGCTACTGCCCGACCACCAAGATTATATTTTTATTCCTTACACACATTTCTTTGTATTCCACACACTCAACTTGAGTATAAGCTACCCTCCCTCAGACCCTCAGGTTAATAAAGATGTGAAGATACTGTGCAATTAAGAAAGGATCGTACAGACAGCAATAGTTGTTATGATTAGAAGTGATGTTATAAGTCATTTAACTTAGTAATGATTCTGCTACATACTGTCCTCCAAGAACTCAGAACCTGGCTTATATTCTCTAGGTTCACTACTGAGGCTCTGAAATCTCCCTATAATTTTTGGAATGTCAATCTTAGAAGGATATCAAAGATAAATTGATTATACTCTTCACAGAGAAAAGTTGTTATTAAAAATTCATGGTCATTGCAGTCCTCTGAAGGTAATGTAGTTCAGGGAAGGGGAGGAGGTCTACCACTATCTTTCTCACGGGAAATTCACAACACTTTGAGCAATCAATCCCTGAAACTCAATATTCTTTACCTCATTGTAGAATGGGAGTGTCAATGGCATCTCCATTTAAAAGTCAATATTTTTTTATTTTAAATTAATGCGTCTACTTAAGGAAAAATTACAATGAGTAATAGGCAGCACATAACATTATCTCCTATACTACCATGAATTTCACAAATAAAACTGTATCTTAAAGAAATAACTCAGTAGAAACAATAACCCAAGGTGTCTTGTTTACAAACAGAAAACCTGGAATCAATTTTAATGTCAAATATTAAGTAAAATAAATTATATTGCATATTAATATAATAATAAATGATAAGCATTACCAAGAAATTATAGTATCAGAGTATAGTAGGAGAAAAACTAATTAGAAGATGTTGATATTTAACATTTTGAAATTGAAAAACATACACAAAATGTATTTATTTCATAATGTTAACTGACAAAAAAGCAGAAGATAATATGTAGCCAAGTGAGTAAGATTTTTCATATATTTGAATAGTATCATTTCCCAAAATAAGAATATGCCGGTTTATGTAAAGAAAATAATATTGAGATTAGACTTTGGTTTGAATTCCAACTTGGCTAATTGTACAGCACTAGAAAATTTTGGAACTTCTCTTAATAATCCTTGATTTTTTTTTTTGCTGCTATTTTGCTAAGATTTATTATGAAAATCAAGCAAGTACATTTATTTTAAAAGTTTCGTACACATAGATGCTCAAATTCACTGGAGACTGAATTCTTCCATGAGATGAAATGAAAAAGTCACTCAATTTGATCAATTTTCCTTCTCCTTCTCCTTCTCCTTCTCCTTCTCCTTCTCCTTCTCCTTCTCCTTCTCCTTCTCCTCCTCCTCCTCCTCCTCCTCCTCCTCCTCCTCCTCCTCCTTCTCCTCCTCTACCCTCCCCCACCCCTCCCCCTCCCGCTCCTCCTCCTCTCCCCTCCTTCTCCCCCTCCCCTTCCCCACCCCTCCCCCTCCAGCTCCTTCTCCTCTCCCCTCCTCCTCCTCCCCCCTCCCCTCCCCATCTTTCCCTCTCCCCCTCCCCTCCCCCTCCTCTCTCCCCCTCCTCCTCCCCCTCCTCCTCCCCCTCCTCCTCCCCCTCCTTCTCCTCCTCCTTCTCCTCCTCCTTCTCCTCCTCCTCCTCCTCCTTCTCCTTCTTCTTTTGCTGTGTCCTGCATGAATAAAGAGATACTGCCTACAGCTCAACCATGAGTCCCTGGTCGTCTGTTACCCGCCAGTGAAGCCAGCCCGTCAAAAACAACAACCAGGGTTATCACTGGGATTTGGTGCTAGCTTTATGAATTCACAGCTCCTGGTGGCCAGTCTGTCTTTTATTTTTTTCTTTCTACTTTATATTTATTTTATTTTATTTTTTATACTTGACAGGAAAGAGAAGAATTGGAAGGGAAAGGGGAGCTAGAGAGCAAGAGAGAGACAGACACCTGCAGACCTGCTTCACTGATCATGAAGTATCTCCCTGCAGGTGGAGAGCAGCGTGAACCCGAATCTCCTTGCACATGGTGATTTGTTTGCTTAGCCAAGTGCACAAATGCTAGGCTCCCAATTCGGTCGATTTTTATTAAAAAGGTTAATATACTTGGTTGTCTAATATTAGTTGTCAATTAGAAATCAGTGATGGGGGCCAGGGTGTGATACACAGGGTTAAATGCACATAATAAGAAACACAAGGACCCTTGGAAGGATCTGGGTTCAAGCCCCCTCTCTCCACGTGCTGGGGGGTGGTGCCTCACAAGTAGTGAATCAGGTCTGCTGGTGTCTATTTTTCTCACTCCTGCTCTAGCTTCTTCTTCTCTCTAGCTTCCTCTCCTCTCTCATTTTCTTTCTGTCCTGTCCAATCAATAAAATGGAAAAAATGGCCTCTAGGAGAAGTGAATTTGTAGTGCAGACACCAAGCCCCAGAGATAACTCTGGAGGAAAAAAAATGCTTAAAGTGAAATATTTCTGCAACTAGTCAATGATCTTTATGGTTCAATGAATTTCAAGGAAATATCAAATATCCTATAACAACAATTCCTTATAAAAATAAAGCAAAGAATGGTATGCTAATTTATTTTTTAAGCATTTATTGTGAGAAAGCAATAAAATAAAAGGAGGAGAGGAAGATACCAGAGTACTGCTTATCTCTGGCACATAGTTGTGTTGGCGACTGAACCTAGAATCTCTGGAGTCCTGGATATGCACACTGATGTTTGAACAGGCTGGTCTATCTCCTCAGTTGAGTATATTCACTTGTAATGGTTGATTTTATGTGTTAATTGCATTGACCGCAAGATGTCCAGACCAAACATTATTTGGAGGGTATCTTTGTGTGAGCATATCTATATAAAATTAGTCTTTAAATGGGTAGATTCCCTAAGTCCACGAGTTATATTCTCTGACCTCTACAGAGTGAATAAACACCATCTGGTCTATTGAGAACCTGAGGAGTAAGTGAAGGAAGGAGGATTTCAGCCCTTTTGATCCATTTTTCATCCCACACTGCTTGTGCTAGACTATATCTTTTCATTGCCTAAGAAAAGTGTAACAACCTGTCTTGAAGCAATTGCTATGCAAAACGAAGAGTGGACATAGGAGGGGCATCACTAATATTATCTTTAGTGGAATTATCTTCTTCTCTTTATGGTGACATTATGCTGAACTATCTTATAGGTTTTAGTTCCAAAAGGAAGTTATTCCACTGGGAAATACAGTAACCATTATTTTGAACAGAAATTAAGCCAACCACCTGACTAATTTGAATAGCTAGCATCTCTGAGTCAACAGGCAAAGTGGCGTATCTTAGATTAAGGTTGCAGAAAGGTTTTAAAACAGGGAGGAAAATGTTCAGGATGAAACTAGCAAAGAAAAAGTTTGGGGTTGGTTAATGGATGCTGCCTACCAAAAGGAAATTGAACACCTACACCTTAATAGAGATAAGGAAAAGAACACAGAGAATAAGGAGTTGTATTAGGTTTTACTTATTTATTTGTGTCTTTTTTTTTAAACAGAGCACTACTCAGCTCTGGCTTATAATGGTGTGGGTGAGTGGGTTGGGTGAAGGGGGGAGGGGTTGAACCTGAGACTTTGGAGCCTGAGGCATGAGAGTCTGTTTGCAAAACCATTATGCTATCTACCCTCACTCTATTTGTGTATTTGTTATCCTAGCACTACTTAGCTCTGATTTATGTTGGTGCTGGGGAACTCTGATGTCTCAGGCATGAAAAGTCTTTTTGCATTATGCAACGTACCCAGTGCATGAGATTTGTTTTTCTTAGTATCACCTTATCCTGTGATTAAAGTCAGTGAAAAACTACAATCCAGCCCCACGAGGACTACTAAAGGCCCATGCTCTTCATGGATGAAGGTTTGGAACACACCACCACATGAAGAAAGATGACTGGATTCTTTTTTTTTTTTAAATTTTTTATTTAAGAAAGGATTAATGAACAAAAACATAAGGTAGGAGGGGTACAACTCCACACAATTCCCACCACCCAATCTCCATAACCCCTCCCATGATAACTTTCCCATTCTCTAGCCCTCTGGGAGCATGGACCCAGGGTCGTTGGGGGTTGCAGAAGGTAGAAGGTCTGGCTTCTGTAATTGCTTCCCCACTGAACATGGGCGTTGACTGGTCAGTCCATACTCCCAGTATGCCTCTCTCTTTCCCTAGTAGGGTGTGTCTCTGGGGAAGCTGAGCTACAGGACACATTGGTGGGGTCTTCAATCCAGGGAAGCCTGGCCAGCAACCTGGTGGCATCTGGAACCTGGTGATTGAAAAGAGAGTTAACATACGAAGCCAAACAATTTGTTGAGCAATCAAAGATCCCAAGCTTGTAATAGTGGAGAGGAAGTGTTAGGGAGGTACTCACTGCAAACTCTAGTGTACTACTGCTTTCAGGTATATATTTTGCAGTAGTTTATAGATACGTGTGAAGATATGCTCTCTCTCACAGAAACTGATGTATATCTAGGTTATGGGACTTTGTTAGAAAGTGAACTACCTGAGATGAAATTAGAGTGTACTATAAAAGGAAAGGTCTCACCCGAGTAATGAAGCTGAAGGGTTGTCATTCCACACGTGAAGTCTCTGGACACAGTCTGAGGTGAAGCATGTTGAGGTGGCAATCCTTGCGTTGCTTAGGTTGTGATTGGCGGATGCAATATTATTTGGTTTGGATTGGGAGATGCATACGGGAAAGTGGGCCCTATCCAAGGGTTCCAGGACTGGGGGAAGTAGGGGCTCTATAGTGGAGATGTGAGGTTCCTGCTGTCTTAGGGTTCAAAAAGACAATCGATAGTTAATGTTATAATCATATTATTTCTTAATTGGGTTAACTTTGAAAAGTCCTTTTGTTATGGTTTGCTGTATAGTATCCAGTACCTTGTATATAGCTGTGCTATTGGATGTTTCTAATCTACTTGGTCTAGGCTTTTGAGAGAGTCCGCATATCAAATACACAACCTATATATTAAAAGGATTCAGTTTGTGTATCGAGAAACTTTGAGACATACAATTGATTTTCCCCCTCTCATATTAATTAACTACTGATTTATATGTCTACATTTTGCTAGGAGTGTACATAAACACCATTCCCTCCACCAAAGGACTGTGACCCATCCCTCCCGCCCACTCCCACCCCCCACTGGCCCAGGAAGCTACATGTCTACCCCTCACCACTGGGTTTTTACTTTGGTGCCCTACTTACAATTTGATCAGGTCCTGCTTTTAGTTTCCCTTTCAGATCTTCTTAATCAACTTCTGTTGATGAGTGGGATCATCCCATACTCATCTTTATCTTTCTGACTTAGCTCACTTAGCATAATTCCTTCTAGCTCTGTCCAAGATGGGTCAGAGAAGGTGGGTTCATTGTTTTTGATAGCTGCATAGTATTCCATTGTGTATATATACCACAGCTTTCTCAGCCACTCATCTGTTGTTGGGCACCTGGGTTGCTTCCAGGTTTTAGCTATTATGAATTGTGCTGCTATGAACATAGGAGTACACACCTCTTTTTGGTTGGGTGTTATGGAGTCCTTGGGGTATAACCCCAGGAGAGGAATTACTGGATCTTATGGAAGGTCCATGTCTAGCCTTGTGAGAGTTTTCCAGACTGCTCTCCACAGAGGCTGTACCAATTTACATTCCCACCAGCAATGTAAAAGGGTTCCTCTGTCCCCACATCCTCTCCAGCATTTGTTGTTGCTGTCCTTTTTGATGTATGCCATTCTTAAAAGTGAGGTGGTATCTTAGTGTTGTCTTAATTTGCATTTCTCTGACAATCAGTGACCTAGAGCAGTTTTTCATATGTTTGTTAGCCTTTTGGATCTCCTCTGAGGTGAATGTTTTGTTCATATCCTCTGCCCATTTTTGGATGGGGTCATTTGCTTTTTTGGTGCTAAGTTTGCTGAGCTCTTTATATATTTTGGTGATGAATATCTTGTCTGATGTATGGCATCTGGAGATCTTCTCCCATTCTGTGAGGGGTCTCTCTGTTTGTTTAATAGTTTCTTTGGATGTGCAGAAGCTTTTCAATTTGATGTGGTCCCATTGGTTTGTTTCAGCTTTAGTCTTCCTTGCAATTGGGTTTGATTCATCAAAGATGTCCTTGAGGTGTATATGGGAAAGTGTTTTACCAATGTTTTCCTCTAAGTGTTTGATTGTTTCTGGTCTGACATCTAGGTCTTTGATCCATTTGGAGTTGATTTTTGTTTCTGGTGAGATAAAGTGGTTCAATTTCATTCTTCTGCATGTTACAACCCAGTTTTCCCAGCACCATTTATTGAAGAGAGCCTCCTTTTTCCATTTAATCCTTTGGGCCCCCTTATCAAAGATTAGATGCCCATAGGTGTTGGGATTTACTTCTGGGCTTTCAATTCTGTTCCACTGGTCTGTGTGCCTATTTTTGTTCCAGTACCATGCTGTTTTGATTATGATGGCTTTATAATATAGTTTAAGGTCTGGGAGTGTGATGCCTCCATTTCTGTTTCTTTTCCTTAAGATGGTTTTGGCAATTCTAGGTGTTTTCAGGTTCCAGATAAATGATTGTAGTGTTTGTTCTATTCTCTTAAAGAAGCTTGGTGGAACTTTGATGGGTATTGCATGAAATTTGTATATGGCTCTGGGGAGAATATTAATTTTGATTATATTTATTCTTCCAATCCATGAGCATGGGATATCTTTCCATTTCTTGGTATCAGTTTCGAATTCCTTGAGTAGCGACTCATAGTTTTCAGCATACAAGTCTTTCACTTCTTTGGTCAACTTTATTCCTAGGTATTTGATTGATTTTGCTGAAACATTAAATGAGAGTGATTTCTGGATGTCTTCTTCTTCAGATTTAGTGTCTGCATAAAGAAATGCCACTGATTTTTGTACATTGATTTTGTAGCCTGATACCTTGCTATATTGCCTAATAACTTCCAGTAATTTTCTACTGGATTCTTTAGGTCTTTCTATGTATACTATCATATCATCTGCAAATAGTGAGAGCTTGACTTCTTCCCTTCCAATCTGTATTCCTTTGATTCCTTTCTCTTGCCTGATTGCTATGGCAAGAACTTCCAATACTATGTTTAAGAGTAACGGTGACAGTGGACAGCCCTGTCTAGTCCCCGATCTGAGGGGGAATGCTTTCAGCTTCTGTCCATTGAGTATGATGTTGGCTGTAGGTTTGCTATATATAGACTCCACTATCTTGAGGAATTTCCCATCTATTCCCATTTTTTGTAGCGTTTTGAGCATGAATGGGTGTTGGATTTTGTCAAAGGCTTTCTCTGCATCTATTGAGATAATCATGTGGTTTTTGGCTTTGCTTTTATTGATGTGGTGAATGACATTGATTGACTTCCGGATGTTGAACCAGCCTTGCATTCCTGGGATGAATCCCACTTGGTCATGATCTTTTTGATGTGTTGCTATATCCGGTTGGCCAAGATCTTGTTTAATATTTTGGCATCTATGTTCATCAGAGATATTAGTCTGTAGTTTTCCTTTTTTGTTCTGTCCCTATCAGCTTTTGGTATCAGAGTGATGTTGGCTTCATAAAAGGTGGTAGGTAGTATTCCTGTTTCTTTAATCTTATGGAATAGCTTAAGAAGTATGGGTACTAACTGTTTCCTGAAAGTTTTGTAGAATTCGTTTGTGAAGCCATCTGGTCTAGGGCTTTTGTTGTTGGGGAGATTCTTAATAACGGTTTCAATTTCTTTGTCTGTGATTGGTGCATTTAGATTTTGTAGTTCTTCTTGGTTCAGTTTTTGAAGTGCATAGGTTTCTAGGAATTGTTCAATTTCTTCGAGATTCTCTAGCTTGGTGGCATATAGTTCTTTATAGAAGTTTCGCAGGATTCTCTGGATTTCTGTGGTGTCAGTTGTGATATCTCCTGCATCGTTTACAATTCTATTAATTTGAGTCTTCTCTCTTTTTTTTGTTTGGTGAGTCTGGCTAGGGGTTTGTCAATTTTGTTTAATCTTTCAAAGAACCAACATTTGGCTTCATTGATCTTTTGTATGGTCCTTTTATTTTCGATGTTGTTTATTTCTGCTCGAACTTTAGTGATTTCTGTCCTTCTGGTTGCTTTAGGGTTCCTCTGTTCCTCTTCCTCTAAGTCCTTGAGGTGTGCAGTAAGGTCATTCATTTGAGCTTCTTCTTGGTGTTTAATATGTGATTGTATGGCTATAAATTTCCCTCTCCGTACTGCTTTAGCTGTGTCCCAAATATTTTGATAGGTTGTGTCTTCATTTTCATTTGTTTCCAGGAACATCTGAATTTCCTGCTTGAGTGAGTCTCTGACCCAGTGGTTCTTAAGGAGCATGTTGTTTAGTTTCCAAATTTTGTGTCTTTTAATAATTTTCTGTTTGTTGTTAAATGTTAGTTTTACTCCACTGTGGTCTGAGAAGATACTTGGGATGATTTCAGTGCTCTTGAATTTATTGATGCTGTCTTTGTGGCCTAACATGTGGTCTATCCTTGAGTATGTGTTATGTGGATTTGGAAAGAAGGTGTATTCCAGTTTTTTGCAGTGGAGGAGTCTGAAAATGTTCAAGAGGTCTAGTGTGTCGATCTCTTCATTCATTTCTTTTGTATCTTTATTGGTTCTCTGCTTTGTTGATCTGTCTATGTGTGAGAGTGGGATATTGAAGTCTCCCACTATTATTGTATTACTATTGATATATTTTTGAAATTCTTTCAGTAGATGCTTAATGTATTTAGATGGTCCCTCGTTGGGTACTGGATTCTTTAGTGATATCAAAGGGAGTATAAAAAGAGTAATGGAAAATGTACATTATAAATACCAGCTATGATCATGTGACCTGTCGCAGAAATGAGGCTGTGATTACCATGAATATTTCTTCCTTGTATCTATCCTTGAAAATTTTCCTGAATACACTGCTGTTGTATGCTTTACATTGGTTTGTTCTAGCCCTCCCCCGCCAAGAGAATTGGATCAGTCCAGTTAATTTCGCGGGCCTGCTTGGCCCCACCCCAAGGAACCTCGAGAGAGGGTTCCTGAGTTCCAGAGAGAGAGTTGGAGGGTTACACAGTTGGAGAGTTGAAGAGTTGCAGAGTTGAAGAGAGTTCCTGAGTTCCAGAGTAAGAGAGGGTCCCAGAGTTCCAGAGAAAGAGAGAGTGCTTGCGCCACCGCAAAGAGACATCAGAGTTCTGTTCGGTGATTAGTTTGTCTTAGTTTATGAATCGTTGTTCCTGAATAAAAAAATACAGCTTCCCTGCCCAGCCGTTGTCTCCGCGTCTCTGTTACCCGCCCGTGAAGCTAGCCAGACCAGCTGGAGCCTAAGAATTTTAACAACAAATGGCGCCCACGTGGACCTGACCTGCGCATCTCTCAGATAAGTAAAGATAATTTGGCTACCTATGCACTATGGCCTTCTCTTCCGCTTGTGAAGAGATCTCCAAAGGCCTTTGCTCTTTCTTCACGAGACTGTTTTGCTGTTTCTGGAACATTTATCTCTGGACCACTCTGTGGTTTCCACTCGCTCGGGCAAACTCAGAACACCCAGAGGGAAGAGCCAGCGGGAGGGAGGCGAGGCGCAGAGCTGCTGTTTCCACCTGGTGGAACAGCCGGCCAGCCGGCTGCGCCCAGACAACCCCGCGCACTACGCCCGCAATCCCACAGCCCCGCAGCCCGCAGGAGGCTGATGCCAGCACACAAGAGCCCCGTAGCCCGCAGGAGGCCGAGGCCAGCACACAAGAGCCCCAAGAGCCCCGCAGCCTGCAAGAGGCTGACGCCAACATGCTGGAGCCTGATGCCAACATGCAAGAGCCCAAGGCCAGCCCACATGAGCCGGCTCTCCACCACATGGCGCAGGGCACTGGACGCATGATCCCTCCACGCTGCTCGGCCACTGCGAACAGGGCAGCAGAAATGTCAGGGCTATGGGGCAGGGCCGCGGCGGCCTATCATGGCCGCCACCCCTGGGCACCTAGGCCCATGCCTTCTACAAAACTGGCCTGCCTGCCCTCTTGCTATGAATTCTGGAACGATCCCGGGCCTCCCGGACCCCCGGGCTCCCTGCCGAAACTGGGCACATGAGATCTCCAGCCGCCAGTCCGGTTTGAAGGCAGACAAGCTGCAGAGATTTGTGCAGAGATCGCAACCTGCAATTCCTAGAAGTGAAGCTGCGCAGGAAGCCACCTCCGGATGGTGAAACCCCCCCCCCCCCCAACAACTAAGACAGTACAGATTTAAATTCGTGTTTAAAATGACATGTCTTCGTAACAAAGGTTTCTCTCCTCGTGTATTAATGACCATGTTTATGTGTATGTTTAATGTTTGGTAAACAGTAGCTTTAAGGCTAAATTCTTACTAGTCAAAGTTAAATGAAAAAGGTTTTCAACGTAATTCTCATAAAGATAAAAATTAACTTACATTTAAAGTCTGAGGTAAAAATTAGTTAACAAGCAATATATTTTAACTAAGTTGGTCTAAACAAAAGGTTAAATAGACTTGTTGATATGTAAAACTCTCCATTACCTTCTCTATTAGAAATGGTAGATCGCACAATGGCTATGTTAATTATTCTCATGCCTGAGGTTTCCTTTCCTGCCCACAACTAGGGTGTGTCTCCATCTTGAATGGGTGTAACAAAAGGTTAAAAGACGTTGTTGATATGTAAAAGTCTCAAATTCCTTCTCTATTAGAAACGTTGGATCGTGCAGTAGATATGCTAATAACAAGTTTTGTTTCATAGTAAGTAAATTGCAGCCAGCTGCCTTTGGGACTCTAGGCCTTTCCCCGCCCCCATGCAAATGCCCGTCGAAGAAAGTATGCCCCCCAGAGGCAAGAAAGTACACCCCCCAGAGGCAAGAAATGTTTTTTTTAAGCTGATAAAGTTTAGCCCACAGAGGCAGATATGGCCCCCCAGGCCTTCCCTTGGCAACACGCTGGTTCTTGTTATTTGCTTGCATGTGTCTCTATGTTTGTGCCAGTTTCTTTTTTAAAAATGCCTGTATGATATATGTTTCTGTTCACCCCACACCCTTGATACTATAGTCATTTAGTTAAAAAGAAAAGGGGGAATTGTTGTATGCTTTACATTGGTTTGTTCTAGCCCTCCCCCACCAAGAGAATTGGATCAGTCCAGTTAATTTCACGGGCCCGCTTGGCCCCGCCCCAAGGAACCTTGAGAGAGAGTTCCTGAGTTCCAGAGAGAGAGTTGGAGGGTTACACAGTTGGAGAGTTGAAGAGTTGCAGAGTTGAAGAGAGTTCCTGAGTTCCAGAGTAAGAGAGGGTCCCAGAGTTCCAGAGAAAGAGAGAGTGCTTGCGCCGCCGCAAAGAGACAGCAGAGTTCTGTTTGGTGATTAGTTTGTCTTAGTTTATGAATCGTTGTTCCTGAATAAAGAAATACAGCTTCCCTGCCCAGCCGTTGTCTCTGCGTCTCTGTTACCCGCCCGTGAAGCCAGCTAGCCCGCTCGGCAAGAGCCTCCGAAAATTTAACAACACACTGCTGTGTGTATTTGCATTTTTCTCTCTCATTTCTTTTTTTTTTTTTTTTGCCTCAGGGTTATCTCTGGTGCTAAGTGCCTGCACCACAAATCCACTGCTCCTGGCTGCTATTTTTTTTTTTTTCATTTGTTATTGGATAAGACAGAGAGAAATTGAGAGAGAAACGGAAGATAGAGAAAAGGAGAGAAAGATAGACCCCTGCAGATCTACTTCACTGCTTGTGAAGAGAACCTTTCCCCACCCCCACACAGAGGTGGGGAGCCAGGGGCTCAAACTGAGATCCTTGAGCAGGTCCTTGTGCTTCATACTATGCACTTAACCCAGTCTCTCTCATTTCCTTATCATGTAATACAGGATGCACTAATTTTATATCATAGCATTTGAGTATTTAAGTTATAGCACAGTAAAAAGAGCAGTTGTGGCTTGGGACTAAGAACAGTGTAAAAACTATTGGATTTGCAAGCATGAGGTCCTGTGTTCAATCCCCTGCATCAAGTATGCTAGAGTACGATTATAGCCTTTCTCTCTCCTCTTTCAACCTATCTTTTGTGAAATGAATAAATATTCTATTGTTTTAGAGAAAAAATGTCAGATAATAAATATCTCTTAAGGATTTCACTTGTTCAGGGAAAGGAATTAGTGAGTTTCAGTTGCACGCTGGATAGTTAGTTCTATTATGTGTTGGGTGGAATTGTGACTGTGATTATCTTTGCTTGGAGACAGAATATAGTTTATGATGTATATAGTTGCTAAGATGAGAGGGGATATATTTATAAAAGTTAATTTTAAATATTAATCTGACTGTTCAGAAAGTAACCAGATTAAAAATTACTTATTTTTTTAAATTTATGTTTATTTTCTAGGACAGATAACTAAATTGAAAAAGGAAGGGGAGACAGAGGGAAACAGATACCTGCAGCACTGCTTTACCATCCATGACGTTTCCTCCCTTATAGGTGGGGACTAGTGGCTTAAACGTGGATCCTCACACATTATCACCTGTGGGATCAGTGGGATGTGCAACTGACTGTGCCATGAGACATTATTTCTTTTTAAAAATTTTATTAGTGATTTAATATTGATTTGTAAAATAACATATCAATAGGAGTATAATTCCACACCATTCCCACTACCATAGTTATGAACTTTTAGTCTCCCCACTGCAAGCCACTCACTGTAGTTCCCTTAAGGTTGTAGACATGGGCCAACCACCATCTAAACAACTACCTGTCTATATTTGTACATAATTTCCTCCTTTTTCTTTCAGGTCCCTTCCTCTTTTCCCCTCCAAGCCACTCATGACAGAATTACTATCTCCAAACACCCCTCTCCTTTTCCTCCTGTCTCTTTGGGTGCTGATGGAGCTGGAGTTCAGAGCCCTCTCATCTTCTTCCTATCACTTTTCCTTCACTGGGAGTATGGATCAAGATAGTTTTTTGTGGTGCAGAAGATAGGAGTTCAGGCTTCTGTAATTGTTTCTCTGCTGGGCATGGGCATTGGTAGGTTGATCCATACTCACAGCCCGTGAAACATTATTTTTGTATGTGTCTGTAAGTGATGTGGAAAGACGCCATTAATTCTATTGGTTTCTTTCTCTGGAAAATCCTGACCAGTACAGACTGATTTTGATTATAAACTCATGTGGTTTGCTTTTGTTTTCTTTATATTGTTGAGTTTAAAATTTTAAAATACTTCTTAATTCTTTTTCTATTAATCTTACAGGATTTCCTTCTAAACTATTAGAGGATGGAATATCTTCAAATATAAAGCAATTTCAGGATACTTGGTAGTTGAGGCCAGTAAGGACATGGGAAATACCCAACAAGAGGACCAGAATTCTTTGTCAAGTGAGACTATTCTTTGTTTCCATTCTTAATTACAAAAGGAAGTTAGGAACAAGTGCATGTATATTACTGCATATATTAATGTGGACTTTAATTGGTTTGGAGTAAATTAATGGATGCTTGCAATATATCTGGCAATATAAATAAACTATAATTTTAAATTAGTTTCTTGAAAATGCTGGATAAAACATTTTAATTCACACATTGCTTTAGGAATTGATTTGGGGATAATAAAATATAATGAAATGTTTTACCTCAGATGGATGCAAGTTCTATTTGCTTTGCAATTTTTTAAGCTAAATGCATATAATAAGTACACTGCTAGGCTCTTTAAAAGAGCTATAACATTGTGAGTTACTCTTTTAGGGTCTCTCTTCTTTCTCTCTTTCTCTCTCTTCTCTCCCCATCTCCACCAGACTTCTCCTCTTTTATCTAAGAAAAATGGCATGTGAAATTGAAAGGCAAGATGTATGTTTATCGTCATCAGGCAACTCAGCAAAAGAATTTTTGTAAGCCACTGGAAATTGGACCACCTATGTTTGGTACATTAAGAAGAGGTCTTCTGAGCTGATAACTAGTTCGTGATAACAGCAGGAGTGCACATACATGATCAGTAGTCTAGTTATGACTTTTTACTTGTATTTAATGTGAAAATTAGCTACAAGTAATTCTAGGGGAAAATAATAGTTCTTCCAATGTGGTACATAAAATTGAAACAAAAGTATGTATTTAGCATCTTATTTTTAGCCTTGTGGATTATTTTCCAATTCTGATAGTATATGCCAGGGAAATTTTCAAACAAAAATGTGTCTGAGTATAGAAAAGTATTGAAAGAGCTTAAAGGTTTGCTGAGAGGGAGCTTTGTACTGGTATGTGATGGTGGAAAATAATGTAAGTTGTCGGTAAGAGTGTTTTTTGCAGACACTTGTCACAGAGAGATGATCAGTTGTACTCCTATATAAGCAACTGTACTTTAATCCATTAACCTCTCAGTAAAGTATTTTAAAAGCAAAACTTCAATCTCTTTTATGTCATGGAAATTAGAATGGTACTGAACTCCTTTTTCTGCCTTGTAAATATTCTTTTCCTATTGAATTTTCATCTTTCAAGAAATGGTTACTCATAATTTCTTCTCATTCTTTATAGAATATTCTTTTGTTATTATTTATTTCTGCAGACAATTAGGCTGTAAGATGGCCTTACAAAAAGAGAGAGCCCTTGACTCAAAAGTATGACTCAAAAGTACAAACTATTTTATTATTCCTTGTATCTTAAATAAATCTATTCATGTGCAAAGTAGGTACCTGGTAGACGGTAGCTTGTTCAAACTTTAGGTATAAAAGATTTATGAAAATTATTTATGACACTTGACAGCAACAGTGAGAACTCCATGGACTGTACAGCAGTATTTTGATATCTCACCTTCTTTTTAAAAATTTTATTATTTATTTATTTATTTTACTGTTGTTGTGGTTATTATTGTTATTGATGTTGTCATTGTTGGATAGGACAGAGAGAAATGGAGAGAGGAGGAGGAAGACAGAGAGGAGGAGAGAAAGGTAAACACCTGCAGACCTGCTTCACCGCTTGTGAAGCGACTCCCCTGCAGATGGGGAGTTGGGGGCTCAAACCGGGATCCTTATGCAGGTCCTTGCTCTTTGCACCACCTGCAGTTAACCCACTGCCCTACGCCCGACTACCAGTATCTCTCCTTCTTCTACCCCCCTCCAATTTTATCTCTCCTCTTCACTAGCTTAAATAGGGGGCCAGGAAGACCAAGAACACTTGATACCATTGCAAAAGGCTGTTGACTCATCCTCTGATAATAAATAAGATAATATAATCCATTAGTGCAGTTTATCTCTTTAGGCATTTTTAGAACATCAGAAATGATTATAATAACCCTAACCTATAAAAGTAGATATGAAACATGTTCATAATAAATATCGTAGTACACAGGACTATTTTTGCATGCTTAGTTCCAGATTAATTTATATGACAAGAATTTAATTGGGCACATGAAAATGTGGCTTCAGAGGCATGTGATCAATAACCAGTTTGGATCTATAAGGTCTATCTATGCATAGGAGATTGTTAATGATTCCTATACGTTCATAATATGAATAATTTAAGAACCACTCTGTGTAATTATTAGTCTTAGCCTAGCCAGAGGACATGATAAAAATCAAATATACATGATAAAATAAAATAGGGGTTTTATGGTGGTTGATTTGGTTGCACACACATGTCACCATGCATAAGGATCTGGGATCGAGCCACCAGTCCCCGCCTGTAAGGTAGAAGCTGCCTGTTTACTAAAGCAGTGCTGTAGGTGTCTCTCTTTCCTCCCCCTCTCTATCCTCTATCTTCCCTTTCTCTCAGTTATTTTTCCTGCCTCTATACAACAAAGTGAAAATAGATAAAATTTTTAAAACACATATGACCAAGTACCTACCACTTAAATATAGAAGCACCTTCAGCATTACCTACAAATAGGAAACACAAAACATCTGCCATAGCAAAGACAGCACCTAAGTCCAATAGTGAGTCTCTCAACTTTGCTGGAATCATACTACAGTGGACCTTCAAGAGGAGCAGTTGGGTAGATGTGCTAACTTACTTTGGGGCAATGTGAAATTGTACCCTGGAGTCAACATAATCTTGTAAAGAAGCCTTTCTCCAATAAAATAAAAAAAATACAAATATATTATTTATCTGTTCTAGTCAGAAGTTGGAGGTTGAGTTTCAGGTATGTGCAGGAATTTTGCCCACCTCAATTCTTTCTTTCTTTCTTTTAATCTTTTTTTTTAAAAATTTCTTTATTGGGGAATTAATGTTTTACATTCGATAGTAAATACAATAGTTTGTGCATGCATAACATTTCTCAGTTTTCCATATATCAATTAGTTATTTTTAAGTTTTAAAATAGTTCCAACCTGGGCGATTATCTGGTAACTAAGCACTATTTTTCTCCCTGGTTTTCTTATTGCTGTTGTTTTTGTTTAGTTTGGTTTTAGTTGTCCTTGAACTTCACAGCTCTGGAATAATTTTTTCAGATAGGAAGAATGAGACAGAGAGGTGGAGAGAGAGAGAGAGAAAACACAGCACTGAAGCCTCCTCCAACATAGTAGGTTTTGGTTTGAACCTAGGTCACACATGTGGCAAACAACACACTTTCCAAGTGATCCATTAATATTTTGTAGATCCAGTCAATTGTCTTAAATGTTGACCAACCATACCCTTAATGCTGAGATCCTTGCTTGAGACTTCTACTCATTATTACCTTTGGGTAACAGATGTATTCATAGTTTGATTTCAAACCTACCCAGTCTCCTTTATCTTGGAGGGCAATTCTCTGATAATTGTCAGATTCCGTTTCCACTTCTTGGTCCTTAACTCCATTCTCTTTTAATACAATGGTATGCTTCCTCCATATTATTTAGCAATCTTTTCATTAGTAAATGCTTATTTGAGACTAGTATGAAGTAAAACAGTGGAGCTAAGTCTGAGGAATAATTAATACATAAAAAAGATTGCCTCTCACATTTCTCTTATCTCTGATCTTCATATTACTTGCTTATTTATTTATCTATCTATTTATCTATTTATTTATTTACTTTTGTGGTGCCCAGGTTTTGGGCTTATGTGATTTCACTGTTCCTGAGCCAGTTCTTCCGTATATGTATATGTATATGTATATGTATATGTATATGTATATGTATATGTATATGTATATGTATATGTATATGTATATGTATATGTATATGTATATGTATATGTATATGTATATGTATATGTATATGTATATGTATATGTTTTTTTTCAATTATATGAAGACACAGAGAGAGGGAGGAACACTAAAACCTAGAACCTAGGCTATGTGTACAGCAAGACATACTCCCTACCCAGTGATCAATCTTCTAGCCCTCCATTAATCTTCTTCTTCCTTATACTTGCAGACTTAATTTTTTTACTCCCTAATTTGTGTGGCAGAAAGAACTTTCTGTGCTCATTTCCCAGTAACTAAGCCATCTTTTCGAGCTAACATCTAAAATGAACAGAGATCTCATGGATCTATACTTAATGCTCAGAGAACAAAAATTATTTTTCAAAGTTTGGGTGAAATATCTATCTCAGAATCAATCTTAATTTAACCATGAGAATAATCCTACCACTGTATACCATTAAGGAAAGCCCTGTAGTAACTATGTAATATAGATAGATTTGCGAGGTTGAGGTACAATTAGTATCTTCTGAAAAAAAAAGTGTGTTGGGTGGGGATACAGTTTTTAGGGGAGATTCCATGTCCTATATAATAGCCTTCTTTTGCAATTTTCTTTTTTTTTCTTTTTATGATTTAATAATGATCAACAAGACCATAGGATAAGAGGGGCACAATTCCACAGAATCCCCACTACCAGAGCTCCGTATCCCATACCCTCCATTGGAAGCTTTCCTATTTTTTATCCCTCTAGGAATATAGACCCAGGATCATTATGGAGTGCATAAGGTGGAAGGTCTGGCGTCTGTAATTGCTTCTCTTCTGGATATAGGCATTGGCAAGTTGACCCATACTCCCAGCCTGTTTCTCTCTTTCCCTAGTGGGGCATCTGGAGAGATGAGGTTCAGGACACATAGGTGGGGTCATCTGCCCAGGGAAGACAGATTGGCATCATGATAGCATCTACAACTTGGTGGCTGAAAAAGCATTTAAGATATAAAGCAGAGAAATACTAATCAGGAAACTAAAGGTAAGAATATAGCAGACAAGATTTGGAGTCTCCATTTTGGAAAAAGCTGGTAAGTTTATTTTAGATATATTCCAAGGGGTCCATTGCTGGTCATCATTTCTCTTTTGGCTAATTCTGCTTCTGTTTCTATCCATCACACCAGGTTCCCCTGCTCCATTGCTTAACGCTGTGGTCTATTTACATAATCACTGTTTTACCTTGAGACCTGCCCTGCCTGCAGGGCATTGGTTTAATCCCCATTGGTTAGATCCCCACTGGTTTAATCCCCAATGGTTCCCACTTTCTTTTCACTCCGCCCCCTCTCCTAGTCACATCCTGTTTTCCACCCTACCATTTCCTTCTTGGCAAGTATAAAAGAATCTTCTTTTTTGATTAAAAACATTGGATTATGTTCCTGCTCCGTGAGTCCCAGAGTCTCTCTCTCTCTCCTGCAATGCTAGCCTGGCATGAGTTCTTGATCCCTCTCCTGTGCAGCAGCCTAGGTTGGCTCCGGTCGAGTTCTCTCCAACCCAGAGAGCACATGCTCGGCAAGAAGCACCCTCAGGCTATCCAGGCAGCCCATAACTTTACTAATTTTTGCCTGAGCCCAACAGATAACATATAGGTGTGCTAAAAGTATTGTTTGGGGGAATGGTGTCAGAATTGGGAATCGAACTAGAAAGCTGGATCAGGGTTTTCTTTTTCACATTTCTTTCCAACTGTAGTCTGTGTTAAAATGACTGAAAGCAAGTGGTTTGATACTGCTTTGATTTAAAGTTCAGCTAGTTGAACTTTTAAGGGTCTGTCTTGCCACTTGAAGGTGCAATATTGTTTCCATGTCTCTGACTCTTACAATGAGTTCAAGAACAAAGCTTTTTCAGATAGCAGGCATTCCCTTACCTTTTTGACAGGAAAGCAAAACTCAGTTTCCTGCCTGTCTTTATCTCCCTTCACTTTGTCCTCTCCCCTTAATTGAGGAGAAATTCTAAATAAACATAGCAGTTGTTACTGGTGTCAGCCCTGACACTTCCTCCTCACAGAAGGGTCATACCCTGTTATAATTGCACTGTGTCACTCTGTGCTGATTCCATTCGCTCTTGATGAAAGTTTCTTTATCCCAAAGATAACATGTTACTAAAATCAACACTTTACCACTTGACATTTTGCTAAATTACATTTCTACTGGGTTTTGGAATACCAAGGTCTCCCCTCCCTTTAATTTAGCATTTATCAGAAAACTTACACTTTTCAAACCTTTCTGAAAACTATTGTCTTGTGCTAAAATTGTAGTCACAATGTGGTTGTCTTTCACTGACTGTAAGCTGAAGCTAAAGTAGCACCACCACCACAAGGCACTAATTTAGTTATTATCTTAACCTGAATTTTTATTCAAGTCCAGAAAACACTAAACAACACTTCAAGAGTTTGTGGATAATTGATAGTTGACTATAGTAATCAATAAGCATTGACTTAGTTACTAGGAAATACAAACTATAATATAAACTCTTGGTAAATAATGGAAGTATTTGGCCCTATGTTAACTTTCTGGGTACCCCCCTTTATTTTTATATAAAAAGTTCTAGCTCTTACTATGTAAAAAGTACTACCATATAAGCTTAACTCTGTGTACCATGCCTGACCCCCTGTAAAAACAATTATATCAGACATATCTAAAAACAAGTTTAGACCTGGGGTGACAGCATAATGACTATTCAAATGACTTTTATGACTGAGGCTCTGACCTCCCAGGTTCAGTCCAATAGCACCAAGTTAAACCTGAGAGAGTTAAGCAGTGAGTGCTCTCGTTAAAAAAATACCCCACCTAGTCCTATGGTTTTGTCAGTGTTTCCTTTTTATATAATAATAATAATAATAATAATAATAATAATAATAATAATAATAATAATAATAATAATAATAAATACCCCACCTGGAGCTCAGCTTCCCCAGAGTCCCGCCCCACAGGGAAAGAGAGAGACAGGCTGGGAGTATGGATCGACCTGTCAACACCCATGTTCAACAGGGGAAGCAATTACAGAAGCCAGACCTTCCACTTACTGCATCTCATCATGACCTTGAGTCCATACTCCCAGAGGGATAAAGAACAGGAAAGCTATCAGGGGAGGGGAGAGATGCAGAGTTTTGATGGTGGGAATTGTATGGAGTTGTACCCCTCTTATGCTATGGTTTTGTCAATGTTTCTTTCTTATAAATAAAAGAATAAATAAATAATAACAATAAGAGGGCCTGGGTGGTGGTGCACCTGGTTGAACATACATTTTACAGTGCCCAAGGACCCAGGTTTGAGTCTCCCACCCCTACCTGTAGGGTGAAAGCTTCATGAGTGGTGAAGCAGTGCTACAGGTGTCTGTCTGTCTCTATCCCTCTCTATCTCCCTCTTCCCTTTCAATTTCTGGCTGTCTCTAATAAATAAATTTTAAAATTTTAATTAAATTAAAAATAACAATAAGCATAATTGTTATGCAGAGTCTCTCATGCCTGAGGCACCAAGATCTCAGGTTCAGTCCCAGCACCACCATTAGCCTGAGCTGAGCAGTGCTCTGGTAAAAGCATACACACACACACACACACACACACACACACACACACACACACACACAAAATAATAATAATAATAATAATAACAAGTTTTATGGGCACTAGCCAAGATTTAATGAATATGAATGAGAATCTTTGGTGAGGGATTTTAACATTTTCTAGATCTTACTGATGAACTAATTTGGAACTCCCAGTTTTCTGCTATAGCTCTTCCCATCTTTTTCAGACGATGGGGGGAACTAAAGTTCTTCATAGATGTGACACTGGCAGAGCAAAAATTAGCTACACGAAGTATATCTTCATAATTCTGGTCTTAAATTTCACCACCCTCCCAATTCTTCTTTGTTACCACTTGATGCCTGTGCTAGGTTCTATACTCAATCTCTACTAGAGACTATGGAGTCTTCCCCAAACTAGCAAGCAATTCTCAGTTGCCAGAAAGGTGTAAGAGAATTCAACCTAGTGCTGACATTTTCTGCCTGGATAGAGTCTTCCAAGTCTACCTTCTGTTAGAGATAAATCAACCCTTTCACCCCAAGAAAGGACTAGAGAAATGATTTACATGAACTTGCAACAAATAAACAAACAACAAAACCCAAGCTAACTATTTCTAAGAACTGTGGAAACTACCGTGGTTATCTTTGGGAGTTGGAAGGGTGAAAACACAGGATTTGGGTGGTGGGTGTGGTGTGGAACTAGACCCTCCAATCCTACAATTCTGTAACCCACTATCATCACAATAAATTAAATAATTCAAAAAACGAATGGACTCAGAGATCTGGAGAAATGGCAAGAAGAGAGACTTTTACTTGATTCTCCAGAATTGGGCACAATCCCAACCTGAATCTGTCATGCGGGTACTCTCAGGCTTGAGATAACAATAAACATTTATACCCTAGTGCAAAATACCTCCTCCAGTTTCTCCATTGGCTGGGTATTTATGGAGTTTACAATCTGGTTTGAGCAGTACTTTGCAGTTAAAAAATAGTTCCCTTTTAAGTTAGGGACCCATGAGGAATGGGGTTCAAGGTTCTGATCATCAAATGGGAACATCGCCACAAAGGGAATCTTTACAAGTGGTTATAAAATTGTACATTTTTTTTTCTTTTCTTTCTCTCACCCTTTACATCACATTCATTATCTAAAAATAAAATGATGTGATGGTGATAATAATAATAATACAGATGTCCCCAGGGAGCAGTGGAATCATATAAGCAGGTATGAAAAAACTAAACTCAAGTTAGAAAGATAGGATGGGGGTTTAATTTTATGCCAGATAAAGTATGACAGAATGTCTTGACAAAGATTCCAAGAATAAATAAAATAAAATAGCCATCAGTAGCTGGTGACTCTCAGTACTGGCACTAAGCCACAATGATAACTCTGGTGGCAATTAAAATTAATAAATGAATAAATAAACATAATTGTATTGCAATCAATCAAACCTGACTTCAAAAACCCATGCATAGTGATTTTTACATTAAATAGGAAACCTGGCACTGAGCTGTGGCACACCAGGTAGAGCACACACATTACTGTGCTTGAGGACCTGGATTCAAGCCTCAGTCCATACCTGCAAGGGGTTGCTCATGAGCAGTGGAGCAGTGCTGTAGGTGTCTCTCCTTGTCTCTTCCCAAATCCTTGTTTCTCTCTGTTTCTGTAAAGAAAAGAAAAATAAAACATATATGGTCACTGAAAGTGTCTCATGAAGCCCCTAAGATAACCCTGGTGATGAATAATAAAAATTAAAGTAAAAAGAACAGGAAGAATAATAAGTTAAATAGAAAAGCTAATGTTTCTGCAATACTATCTTTGCAATGTGCCTGACATGAATTATAATCGGTAAATCACAATGGCATTTGAGTATAAGGCACAAATTAGAAGTGATTTATTTTGAAATTTGTAGTCTGGGAAGGAGTTTTATACCTTGACAACCCATAAAGGATGTCCCTGTTTTCATGAATGCTAATTACCAAAAATTATAACATAACTCATCTGCATTGTCATTGAACTAACAGCTTAGAGAAACTCAAATAAATTTTCTCACCTAAATAAGTCTGCTACTGTAGCATGCAATGACACCAAAAGTAAAAGTCGATTTTTTCCCCCCTCAAATAATGGTGCTGTTCAATTATAAAGAATGATGATGAGTTTCTTGTGACCGAGGCTTGGAATGCTTTAAGCAGTTCTGACTTTTATGCATGAATGAAAGCTTAACCAAGTCTTGTTGTAAATGCTGACCCTCCCTTTAGTAGCGAAAGACAGAGACTTTAGGGATCTAAGGAGGAGTGATTATGACACAATAGATAAATGTTGGACTCTTAAGCATGAGGTCTTGAGTTTGATCCTCAACATGTACCAGAGTGATGTTCTGCATTTTGCATTTTCCTCTCTCATATAAATAAAAAATTAAATAAACTATCAAATAAATAAATTTTTAAAACAATCTCTGAAGGAGTGTTTGCTTTTTGTTCACAAATGACATATTAGGACACAATTTTTATGCCATTCTACTGATTTTCAAATTATTTTGTCCGCTTTTTCAGTCTTTGGTTTTACTGTTTGCTTTGTTTGATAGTGTATATTAAATTTATCAACATTGTAAATCCAATCTAGGTCAGGAAACATCTAAATAATGTCATTTATTTGCCAAGGTGTTAGAGCCCCCGAACCTTTACATTAAAATGTTAACTCCCAATATCATAGAATATGACCACATTTGGACATTGGACTTTTACAGGAGTAATCAAATCAAAGTGAAATTATTTAGGCAGGCTTTCATTGAATACTGCTGATGTCCATATAAAAGGAGAAATTTGGAGAAATTTGTCAGAGGGACACAAAAAAGGGGAAAATGGCATAAAGAAAAGTAGGAGGCAGAAAACACCCATTTACACATGAAGGTAAAAAGTCTGGAGTAAATTATTTTCTCATAATCCTCAGAAGAAACAATCCTGTTAATATCTTGATTTTATATTTCTTCCATTCTCCTTTTATTTATTTATTTATTTATTTATTTATTTATCTTTTACTTATAAAAAGGAAACATTGACAAAACCATAGGATAAGAGGATACAACTTCACACAATTCCCACCACCAGAACTCTGTATCCCATCTCCTCCCCTGATAGCTTTCCTATCCATTAACCCTCTGGGAGTATGGACCCAAGGTCATTGTGGGATGCAGAAGGATGAAGGTCAGCTTCTGTAATTGCTTCCCCGCTGAACATGGGCGTTGATGGGTTGACCCATACTCCCAGCCTGTCTCTCTTTTTCCCTAGTGGGGAATGGCTCTGGGGAAGCAGAGCTCCAGGACACATTGGTGGGGTTGTCAGTCTAGGGAAGTCTGGTTGGCATCATGCTAGCACCTGGGACCTGGTGGTTGACAAGAGATCTGACATACAAAGCCAAACAAATTGTTGAACAATCATGAACCTAAGGGTTGGAATAGTGCCAATGAGGAGTTGGAGGGCCTTCCATTTTGTAGATAGCTAGTTGGCATATTTTAGTTATATTACAAAGAGCCTGTGGCTATACTAGTTTTTTTCCCCCCTTTTTTTTTGCCCCTGAGCCTAAAATCTGATATGCCAGTGGATCCAAGTTATTGTCTGGGGAGATGATGTCATGGCTGGAAAAAGAACCAGAAAGCTGGATCAGGGAATAGAGTAGCTCCCTAATATGGGAAAGGGGTATAAATATTGTTGACTGTAAACCCCATCGATTTGATCTGATCTGGGGCCATAATTAGCTTAGGAGACTGTGTGACCTCTGCATCCCTCTAGATCTGAGCTCACATTCTGTGGTCATGAGTAGGAACATTCCATGCTGCCCCAATATTGACCCATCTTCCTCAGGTGTAGCATAGAGTATGTTGTCCATCCTCCCTTCGAAGGATGGAGCATTCTCTACCATTGTTGATCCAAATTGAGGGCAAGGTCCTATGGGACCCACAAAGGGGTCTATTGTGTTGTTCCTAATAGACATGACTGGTAACAATGGAGAGAGAAATTTATTTGAGTTCAAGGCCCATCAAGTCTGTTTGGAAAACTCAGGACTCCCCAATTAGGGCCCCAGTTGATGGGGTGCCCTGATAGCGACCAAAGAGTCATCATTAAATTATCCCAGTCTCTTGCCCTTACTCAGCTTTTGTAGTCCTTGCTTTGCTAAGGTTAGCTTTGGAGTGAGTGAGAGAACTGTAATAGGAAGTAGGTGAGGAGGGTATCTAAGTCTAAGTAGACACTATTTCATTATGAACTTGATAGGACTCTCACTATAGACTATTGTGTACTTTTGCTTTCAGGTATATATTTTGCCCTAATTTATGGATACATGTGAACATATGCTGTATCTTACAGGACCTGGTCTATATCTAGGTTTTGGGACTTTGTTAGGAAGTGAACATCCTGGAATGGGATTAGAGAATACTATGAAAGGAAAGGTCTCACCTGAGTAATGAGGGTGAAGAGTTGGCATTCCATGCCTGATGTCTCTGAACACGGTCTAAAATGAAGCATGCTGAGATGGTACTCATTGCATTGATTAGGTTGGCATAAGGGGATGCAATATTATTTGGTATGACTTGAGAGAAGCATGCAGGAAAGTGAGCCCCACCTCAGAAGTTCCAGAACTGGAGGAAATAATAGGCTCTATAGAGGAAGTGGGAAGTTCCTGCTGTCTCTTTTTACATGAGATAACATTTTGTGGTTTAAGCCATTACCTCTATGTTACTTTTGTCCTTGCCCCGAGAAAACCAATTTGTTCTTCATTTTACAGTTTCGTCATTTCAAAAATATTAGACTGGTAAAAGAAATCACACAATGTTTATACAAAAAGTCTTCCATCTTTGAGACTTCTAGGTTCAATCCCCCACACCACCATGAACCTGAGTTAAGCAGTACTCATGTTGAAAAAAAAAAAAGTTATATAAATGAAGTCACAAAGTACACATTTTAGATTGACTTCTTTTTTTCTTTCTTAAGGAGATTTTTCAGAAAAAAATTCTGTTTTATAAGAATGTTGTTACTTCAGAGATAAGATTTCTTATCTCCCCACCCCAAAATATGTGTTAGTTCACCCCACCTACAGCCTAGTTCCCTTCCCCACCAATGTGCATTAATTTTCCTCTCACTCCTGCAGTTTCCCTCCTCCCACAGTGAACCAGGTCTTCAGAGTTTGGCCAAGATTTTATACACATTTAACCCTGTCTGTTCCTTTCTTTCTTAAATTTTACTTATGAGTCAGATAGCATGGCATTATTTCTCCTTCTAGTTTCTTTCACTTTGCAAGGTCCCTTCCAGTTCCATTCATGTTGTTATGAATGACAAGAATGACAAGATGTCATCATTTCCTAAAGTTGTGTAGTATTTCATATTCAGTGTATATAGAATACTACTGCCTTTTCCATTTATTGGTCCTTGGCCAACTAAGCTGTTTCCAAATCTTGACTCCTATAAATAATGAGGCAATGAACACAGATGTGTATACATGTTTTCAGTTTAGTGTTTTTAAGTCCCTCAAATAGGTAAAACACTAGAACAGCAGTAGGTATAGGTGTGACTTAGAAAGGAAGAGAAGGCAGGACTATAGAAAAACTGGGTCAATATATATATATTGGTCAACCCATATCTGTGACCTTCAAAGAAATTGCTGAACCCATTGGTAGAGCTAGTCTTAATTTTTAGAGAAATAAATTTCTGTAATATTTTTACAGATGCTGGGCCAATTTGCATTTCTACCAGCAGTGTAAACAAGTGCCCTTCTTTCCAAATCCTTTCCAATACTTGTTGCTTTAGATTCTCCTTTTTTTTATTAGTGATTTAATCCTGATTTACAAATTATGAAATAATAAGAGTACAATTCCATGATGTTCCCACCACCAGAGTTCCACGTCCCCATTCCCTACATTGGAAACTGAAGAAGTTCTACCAAGGTCACAGATATGGGCTGACTATTATATATATGTACACACTTTTCCCCGTAGTCCTGTCTTCTCTCTTCTCTTCCTTTCTAAGTCATACCTACACCTATTGCTACTTCTGGACGTCCTGCCTTCTTTCCTCTTCTCTCTCTTGGTGGAACTGGAATCCAGAGTCCTCTGGTCATCTTCCCCTAACATTTCTTCCCCTCTGGGATTATGGACCAAAATTATTTTTAGGGTGAAGAAGATTGGAGTTCTGTCTTCTGTAATTGCTTCTCTGCTGAACATTGGTGTTGGCAGGTTTTTTCTTAGCCTATTTCTCTTTCCTTAGTGGGGACTGGCTCTGGAGAGGTGAGGTTTCAGGACATATTGGTGAGGTCTTCTCACCAGGGAAATCATGATAGAATCATCCTGCAACTTGGTGGTTGTAAATGGTAAGATATAAAGCAGGACAAATTGTTTAATAAACGGGAATCAAAAAGTAGAAACAGAGTAGATAAGAATAGGGATCTTAGGGCTGAAAGAAGCTAGGAAGTCTATTTTAGGTATGTTCCTAGGGGCCCATGCCTTTAGTAATCTTTGCCTGAGCTTGATAGCTAATATAGGGGTAGAATAAAAGTATTGTCTGGGGAAAAGGTGTCAGATTTGAGAACATAGCTAGAAAGCTGGATTAGAGCAAAGAGTAGCTCCTAAACTTGAAGGGAAGTATATAAATACAATTAACTGTTTATTACATCAATCTGACCCAAAGCCCATATATAGTCATATTTAGTAAAGGGGCCTATGTAACTTCTGAGTCCTTGTCAGGCTGAATTCACAGCCCATGTCACAGTTGGGAACATTCTAGGCTACACTAATTTCAGTACCAGTCTTCCTCAAGTGGCAGACTATGATGGCCAGTAGGATAACTCCCCTTTGTAAAGTGGAGAGTCCTTACCATTGATGCTTTACCATGAGGGCAAAGCCCTGGAGAGGCCCCAAGATTTATAATGTTGTTCCTATTGGAAATAACCAGTGGTGGTGGAGAAAGGAATCTATTAGAGGCCTAGATGCATCCTATTTATGTTGGAATCCAAGGCTTAACTGACTAGACCCCCGGGTGATGGGGGTGGTTTAGGCTCCTTTAATGAAGACTTCTCACAAGTATATGACAACAGCTAAGTATTGTGTTGATTTTTTGTTGCTATGATAAAGCAATGATAAGCACTTCTTCATGCTCTCATTGGTCATCTTTACAAAAGAGAATCTCTCTTTTGTAAAGGTCTGGTCATTTCTTCTCTCTTATTTTCAGTGGGTTATTTTGTCATTGAATTTAGAGATTTCTTTGCATATCTTGGATTACGGCAGGGAGAAAATACCTAGGATGTATAAGAAACAAAAAGATGGGGGGTGGGAGTGGGCGGGAGGGATGGGTCACAGTCCTTTGGTGGTGGGAATGGTGTTTATGTACACTCCTAGCAAAATGTAGACATATAAATCAGTAGCTAATTAATATGAGAGGGGGAAATCAATTGTATGTCTCAAAGTTTCTCAAAACACAAACTGAATCTTTTTAGTATATAGGCTGTGTATTTGACATGCGAACTCTCTCAAAAGCCTAGACCAAGTAGATCAGAAGCATCTAATAGCACAGCTATATACAAGATACTGGGTACTGTCCAGCAAACTATAACAAAGGGACTTTTCAAAGTTAACCCAATTAACAAATAATGTGATGATAATATTAACTATTGATTGTCTTTTTGAACCCTAAGACAGCAGGAACCTCACATCTTCACTATAGAGCCCCTACTTCCCCCAGTCCTGGAACCCTTGGATAGGGCCCACTTTCCCGTATGCATCTCCCAATCCAAACCAAATAACATTGCATCTGCCAATCACAACCTAACCAAAGCAACGATTGCTACCTCAACATGCTTCACCTCAGAATGTATCCAGAGACTTCACGTGTGGAATGACAACCCTTCAGCTTCATTACTCGGGTGAGACCTTTCCTTTAATAGTACACTCTAATTTCATCTCAGGTAGTTCACTTTCTAACAAAGTCCCATAACCTAGATATACACCAGTTTCTGTGAGAGAGAGCTTATGTGCACACGTATCCATAAACTACTGCAAAATATATACCTGAAAGCAGGACTACACTAGAGTTTGCAGTGAGTACCTCCCTAACACTTCCTCTCCACTATTCCAAGCTTGGGATCCATGATTGCTCAACAAATTGTTTGGCTTCATATGTTAACTCTCTTTTCAATCACCAGGTTCCAGATGCCACCAGGATGCTGGCTAGGCTTCCCTGGATTGAAGACCCCACCAATGTGTCCTGGAGCTAAGCTTCCCCAAAGACACACCTTACAAGGGAAAGAGAGAGGCAGACTGGGGGTATGGACCGACCAGTCAACGCCCATGTTCAGCGGGGAAGCAATTACAGAAGCCAGACCTTCTATCTTCTGCAACCCTCAACGACCCTGGGTCCATGCTCCCAGAGGGATAGAGAATGGGAAGGCTACCATGGGAGGGGATGGGTTATGGGGATTGGGTGTTGGGAATTGTGTGGAGTTGTACCCCTCCTACCTTATGCTTTTGTTCACTAATCCTTTCTTAAATAAAAAATTAAAAAAAAAAAAAGAAACAAAAAGATAAGTTTGGACCTTGGATTAGTTTGTTTTATATAAACATTGGGTTCCAGGTAGAGTTGTGGAGGATTGGTTTAGTTAACAATTTCTGAGCAGCTATTATAAAGTTAGTGTAACAGGATATATTTATAAATTTGAGTTAATGTGAAAGACATTTAGCACTAAAAAACTGCCTGTGCGCTGATAGTAACACAGGAATTTTGAAGGTAATAAACCACTTGTGGAGTTGGGTGGGTGGGTGCATGGGAAGTGAAGAGATGAATCAAGCAGTTAAAGTGAGGAAAAGACACAGAATGATCAGGAGCAAACTCACGTGACGTTTAAAGGAGCTTGACCACATTTGGTAGCACATGGAAGCCACTGCATTGGGAAAGCTTATATGCTTTTTGAATGTATTTCAAGATATTTAAGAAGCCATGATGATCGATGAGGTGATACTGTGAGTGTGAGGTCATTATGCCATTCATTTAAAAAGTCAACAAAAATATCAGCAGATAGCTCACCTAATCAGATGCATACTTTCCTAACTGTAAGACTCTGGGTTCAAGCCCTGACACTCTATGGGGGTGTCAAGATTCTAGGGAAAGTTCATTGGGTAGTGGAGTGGTGCTATAGTGTATCTTTTTCTTTATCTAACAGAAATACAAAATTGGCCCATGAATGGTGGAATTTTGCTTGCATGTGATTCTGTTACTACATGGCTAGATGATATATGTATATATGAAAAGCAGAAAGTTAACAAATATTACATACTCCTTGAAAGCAAGTCTGAAAATAGTGGAAATATAAACCCCAAGTCTTTCTCACTTATGGCTCTTATCCATAATCTCACTAGGACAAAGGTGTTCTGCACATATTTATGTTATGAAGTGTGCTGCAGTATCATGGCATGTTTTGCCCAATGTTCCCAACTCCAACTTCTGCCTTGAGTTTCAATGAAAATATGACCTCAGCTAGCTCCAACCTTTTTGTAATTCCATCATGGAGGCCAATATTTTCTTCTCTGTGCAAGAAAGAATGGGGCTTAGATCTCTAGCCCTAGACTTCTCCATAAATTACTTAGCATGGGTGAGTTTTTCCAGTCTCTGAAGAAAAATGCTACCATTTTACCAACACTTACTGGCACCTTGAAAGCATCAGATTGAAATAAAATGGTTAGTTACACTTTAAAAATGCAGAAGCATCCACAGCATCAATATTCATCTCACAAAATCTATCTGTCAATAATGTAGCATAAAAAATAAAGTTATTGCAAAAGAAGATGTTGTTACCAGAGGGGATCAATACCTTCTGTTTGGGAAATCCACACTGTGACTTCACCTCATCATTTATAATGTATTAGCTAAAAGGTCTAAACCATCTCAATCAGGAGATATGTCTTGAATTCACTGACTGAAGATTTGAAGTAATGTAAGTAAAGGGCAACATTTATTTACTATCTTCTGTGTACTTGTAGTCTCCTTACCACACTTTAATTTATATCTGTAACATCACTGGGATGTGAGGATGTCCCCAGTATCATCTTACAGAGAGTAAAATTTCAGAAACTCTTCTGAATGTCAACGCTGTTCAGAAGGTGTTTCCTGGGGCCTCCATGTCAGGTTGGCACACCCTCTTGTGGCTCATTCATTTTTATAGTGCTAGGCTTTTCGAAGTTACACTCATTGTGCTTCACTACTGTTTTTTTATTCCACCTTTCACTCTCTGTGAAAATAGCTGGTGGTATCCAAAGAAGGCTGATCAACTCCCATAGTTCTAAATATCATGGTGGTTGGAAAAATGGACACAGGCTTGAAATCAGGGAGAAACAAAAGTGGATATAGGATATATAATGAAGGATATAGGTTGTTTTTGATAAATCTGAGTGCTCAGAAAGAGATATACATTGAAAGAATTAAACTGAATAAATCTATGCCAGGATGGTTCTATCTTAGCACTTACCAGCCCTTTATATTTTAGGTCAATTTGTTCAGCTAAATAAAACTTACAGAGAAACATCTTTATAACACTATAAAGATTTGTAAAAACAAACATTACAAAAGTTGCTTGCTTCCATTCATATGTAAAAATACCCTTAATCTTTCACATATATTCAGAGAAAAAGAGAGAGGATAGGGAGAGAGATGAAGAAGGAACAAGAAGGAACCAGTTCATGAACTAAAGATCCTAAAGTATACATATACATACACTCACGAGCATATCTTTTTCAAACATACTTCTGAAGACCTAGCGATATTCCATCAGTTAAGCAATTAATATAATAATTATCTTATTTGGGGTTACTTACACCATTTCAACATTTTTGTTGTCATCCAACTTTACCATTCTTTTAGATAGAGCAACTTTCAGATAGAACAAGATAGAAACTGCTTTTGGTATCAGAGTGATGTTGGCTTCATAGAAGAAGGTGGAAGGGAGTGTTCCTGTTTCTTCAATCTTACAGAAAAGCTGTAGAAGTATGGGTACTAACTGTTTCCTGAAGGTTTTGTAGAATTCGTTTGTGAAGCCATCTGGTCCAGGACTTTTGTTGTTGGGGAGATTCTTAATAGTGGTTTTGATTTCTTTGTCTATGATTGGTGCATTTAGGTTTTTTAGTTCTTCTTGGTTCAGTTTTGGAAGGGCATATGCTTCTAGGAATTGTTCCATTTCTTCCAGATTCTCTACCTTGGTGGCATATAGTTCTTCATAGAAGTTTCGCAGGATTCTCTGGATTACTGTGGTGTCAGTTGTGATATCTCCTCTATCGTTTACAATTCTATTAATTTGAATCTTCTCTTTTTTTTTGTTTAGTGAGTCTGGCTAGGGGTTTGTCAATTTTGTTTAATCTTTCAAAGAACCAACATTTGGCTTCATTGACCTTCTGTATGGTTCTCTTATTTTCGATGTTGTTTATTTCTGCTCTAATTTTAGTGATTTCTGTCCTTCTGGTTGCTTTAGGGTTCCTTTGTTCCTCTTCCTCTAAGTCCTTGAGGTGTGCAGTAAGGTCATTTATTGAGCTTTTCCTTGTTTAATATGTGATTGTATGGCTTTGAGTTTCCCTGTCAGTACTGCCTTAGCTGTGTCCTAAATATTTTGATAGCTTGTGTCTTCATTTTCATATGTTTCCAGGAACATTTGAATTTCTTGCTTGAGTGACTCTCTGACCCAGTGGTTCTTAAGCAGTATGTTGTTTAGTTTCCAAATTATGTATCTTTTAATTAATATGAGATGGGGGAAATTGATTCTATATCTAACAAAGGACTTTTCAAAGTTAACCCAATTACAAATAATGTGATGTTAACAATAACTATCCATTGTCTTCTTGAACCCTAAGACAGCAAGAACCTCACATTTCCACTATAGAGCCTAAACTATAGATCCTAGGGTAGGGCCCACTTTCCCGCATGCTTCTCCCAATTCTTATCAAATAATATTGCATCCGCTGATCACAACCTAATCAACACAAGTGCCACCTCAACATGCTTCAACTCAGACTGTGTCCAGACTTCAGGTGTGGAATGACAACCCTTCATCTTCATTACACGGGTGAGACCTTTCCTTTCATAGTATTCTCTAATTCCATCCCAGGTGGTTCACTTCCTAACAAAGTCCCAAATCCTTGATATACACCAGGTTCCATAGAGCATATGTTCACACGTATCCATAAACTAGGTCAAAATATATATCTGAAAGCAATAGTACACTAGAGTTTGCAGTTAGTACCCCACCCCCAACAATTCATCTCCAGTATTCCAACCTTTGGGTGCACGATTCTTGAACAATTTGTTTGGCTTTGTATGTTAACTCTCTTTTCAGCCACCAGGTTCCAGATGCCATCAGGATGCCAGCCAAGCTTCCCTGGACTGAAGACCCCACCAATATGTCCTGGAGCTCTGCTTCCTCAGAGACCCACCATACTAGGGAAAGAGAGAGGCAGACTGGGAGTATGGACCGACCAGTCAACGCCCATGTTCAGCAGGGAAGCAATTACAGAAGCCAGACCTTCTACCTTCTGCAACCCACAATGACCCTGGGTCCATGCTCCCAGAGGGATAGAGAATGGGAAAGCTATCAGGGGAGGGGATGGGATATGGAGATTGGGTGACGGGAATTGTGTGGAGATGTAGCCCCCCATCCTATGATTTTGTTAATGTCTCCTTTCTTAAATAAAGATAAATAAATAAATATAAAGAAACAAAAAACAACAAGATAGAAACACACAGAGAGGAGAAAAGCACTGAAGCTTCTCCCAATGAAGTGGAGACTGGATTTGAACCTGGGTCAAATCTATGGCAAAATAGCCATCTTCCCAGGTAAGCTATTTTACCTATTTCAGATTTTTTGTTCCTATTATGAATACTCTTTCAATTGCATATGTATCCTTTTCAACACTTTGAATTCTTCTATTAAAATTCAAGGAATTTGACTACAGCTCTTAATATATGGTATCATTTTCTAACAATTACTAGGTCAGGAGCATTTAATGTACATATTATTTTAAAAAATGACAAGTGTGAAAACTATTACATTTCGTTTTTATAAATATTGTAGCTAAATGTTGTCTACATGTATAGTAACAATTATCTCTTTTGTAAATTTTATTTGCATTGTGTTAAGTTGCTTTCTTTGAAAAACAAATACATAATATTCAATTATTTCCCATGTCAGCTAGACCAGTTTATATACCCATTTTACAAGTAAAATTTGTAACAGTGAATCAATTACATCAAGACTATGAAGAGCAGTCTGATTTTAAATAGTAAAAATTGATTTAAAAAATAGTATCACATATCCATTAAACATAATAGAGAGATTGCATATTTTTTAAAATTTTTCTTTATAAAATGGAAACACTGACAAGACCATAGAATAAGAGGGGTACAATTCCATACAATTCTCACCACCAGAACTCCATATCCCATCTCCTCCCCTGAGAGCTTTCCTATTCTTTTTTATGTTAGGATTTTATACAGTAGTGAAGATGAATGAGACAGATCTTCACACATCACCATAATACATAAATATCATGCAAATCAGGAGAAAAATTATATATAAAAACATGACCTTGTTTATACAAAGTTCATATACAACTAAACAGTAAACAAATAAATATGTGTGTGTGAGGGAAGGAGAACTGTATTATATTATATGCATTATTTATTATAAAGAAAAGTATATTATAAGTTATAGAGGAAAGCAAGACACAGAACATTAGGTTTAGAATCCTGCTTCCCAACCCTGGCTACACATTAAAAATAAGCAGGGAGTTTCAAAAAAAAATGTCTAGGACTTAGCCAAAACAATTAAATGGAATCATTTTATTCAATGGTTTAGCTGAGACTTACAGTAAACGAACACTTAGTGCATCATGGAGGATATTAGGGTCATCCTTTCTCAGTACCTAAAGGTCTTTGTTTCAGTAATTATTCCCTCCTTCTCCTGCAGTACTGATTTTTTCCTCAGTGGTAGATTATTCTCTTTGGCATATGCACATGCCTTAATATTAGCTATGTTAAAGGAAGTAATAAAGAAATTAAAAATATTCCCTTGGCAATGTGTCTTCCTGTTCCATCTATAGTACTAGCCTAGTTTTTTTTTTTCTCTGTGTTTATAGTCATTGTCCTGAAGATAATTTACACTTCCTCTTTCAATCTTATTTCCATGTCCTCTTAGCCTATTTTAATAGGACTTGTAGCCCCAGAACAGCTCCCCAACAGCTTTCATTAAGTTTAGCTGTAGTGACCTCTGTTCTACCAGATAGCTAGTGGTGATTCTACCACCAACTACCACCCTACTCCCTCAGCTTGTTTCTTTTAAAGTAATAACTAGATTTTGCATTTCACACATTAAAATAATATGGCCACGGTCTAATGCTTGAACTCCTCACCATGGGCTAAGTGGACACATGAGATTTAAGAATTCCCAATGCCTCTGATGCCATTTCTTCCCATCCTCACCAAAAATTGTGAAACCTCACACCTGTATCTCTTCAGTCATCTTGAGGAAATATCTGGCACTTCTAGTCTTCATTTAATCTAAACATCAGCTGATTCTGATGCCTAGAATGCTTTCATCCTAGATATCTGTTCAGTTGATCCCTTCCTATCAGTAATTCGGCTATCAGCTGATGTCCTACCTCTTCAAAGGACCTTCCCTCATCATTCCATTTTTCAGAGTGTCCCAGCCCATCTTCAGACTCACACTATCTCAATTCCTCATCATACTCACCTGTTTTCTATTTCAATTCACATATTTCTATTTACATGTCTTAAAAAATCACAACAAAGATAAATAACATTTTAGACTGAGAAAAAACATGGCATTCTTCAGAGAGTAAAAGCAATAGAGGTGAGAGGTAAGAGTAGAGAAGTTAAGCCAATAATAAAGACTGGCATTAGAATTCTGGGGATGGGTACAGTGAGGCATACATACTGATAGAGGTATGATGGTATACTCCCAAAGATAATGTGCATTGTAAATTAAGGTGCATCAATATAATTTCATGTAGAAAATAAAAATTAAAGTGCCTAATATAGAATAAATTTCAATAAAAATAAAATATAAATGCATAAGCTCAATTAACTTATATGCATATAGTCTCTTACTGACCTCATTAGAATATAAATTTCAAAAATAGAGACTTTAATCTTCACTTTGACTGTATCTGAAATATATAGAGCAGTGTCTGACAATTGATAGGATCACAGTAAATAGTTGGAGTGGATAATTAAATAATAAATCACACCAAAATTTCTACTTTCTTTATGCTTCTGTATGACTTTGTTGAAGAGCATTGATATGCAGAATTGCTCTCAGGAGTCTACATTTCTACATACCTATAAGACAGTATCAGCACATTTTCTCTTTCACCATTCCTGCTCCACCATAGGGACTTAGAGCCCGAGTCTTCACTTAGTGTTCCTCCCTCAACTTTGAGTCCTCAAATGTGTTCGAACAGACTATAGTCAATTAAGGACTCACCCTGTATTGTCCTTTGACTTTTTTTTAGAGCCCATCTATGAGAGCATCCTAACCTTGTCCTCTTAACATTTATTTTGCTCAGTTTCATCCATGTTATTGCAAAGAAGATTTCATAGTTTCTTATAGCTGCATAGTATTCCATTGTGCATATAAACCACACTTCCTTATCCACCTATTTGTAGTTGGGCACTTGGGTTGATTCCACTTGTTGGTTATTACAGATAGAGATGCCAGGAACATTAGTATGTGTAGATCTCTTCAGTTAAGTACTTTTGTGTCTTTATTGTACTATTTGAGTTTTGTATCTTATGCTTGTGATGAGTACATTTTTCTTTTCTGCTACATTCACAATTTCTTTTTCATAAGTTGGTCCTGACTGTCTAATTGTAGGAGTATTAAATGCATGAGAAGATGCCCATTTCAAATTCAGATACTAACCAGCCATGATAATAGAATTTTAGAAATTTTTGATAAAAACTTAAGTCTTACACATGGTTTTCAGTATAGGAAGAAAAAATATGACATATTGAATGTGTTGTCCTCAAATTCATTCACAGTGATAAAATGATTATTAGTAAACTGGAAGTAAACATCATAGTGTCATTAAAAAATGATTTTTGTTCTTGTTATTTATTAGTTGTTCAGCTTCTCGTATCTTTCAAGTCACATGGGGATAAAGTAGTTGCATATGCATTGGAACTTATATTAATAGATCATTCCATAAAATGGTAGAGATAGAGCATAATTCCTAAAATTAATTAGCTGGGTTAGTGGTAATTAGCTGGCTCCCTCCCATGGTACTCCTTCATAATAAAATCACCACTGAAGAAAGATTCATACTGTGATTTCTCCCACCTTTGATGCTGTACCTCTGAACTCTAAATACACCTGTCTTTATAGTCCTCCACTCTATTTCTTACCAACAGCCCTACCTATGTGTTTTCCAGCACATTGGGGCTTCCAGATGTTTGTCATCAACTTGTCACCGATACTCCTCTCACACTTCCCTGTTGTCCCCAAATGTTACTTCTTCTCTCACCATCGTGACTTGTGTATACTCTGCATAAATTCAGCCTTTTAGCATCTCTGAGATGTGAAAATAGAGGCAGATCCTCAGAATCATCTTCCTCTCTCTCCCAACTGACTTCTCAGCCTTTGTCAGTGTACACCAACCCTTTGAACGAGAGCTGGGGAGGTTAATATTGACAAAAGAACCAGATGGCCTGGAGACACTGTGAGATATTTCACTACATGTAATTCTGTGCTCAATCAAAATCTTAATTAACAGCATTGTTCTTATTTATTATATACTCGTCATTATGCAGTGTTATGCTGATGATGAATTATACATGTGCAGTTCTTTAGGTGAACAGTTCACTTGAACATAACTTGAGGAAAATGAAGAATGTTATTTTAAAATATAAAAGTATCTAATTTAAATGTTACAAAAATGAATTAAATGGCAATTTTACGTGGTTCTGAAGAGAAAGAATTTACACCTACACTGTAAATTATAAAGCAAGCTGCAGTGTTCTTAGCACCCACTTCATGCTGTTACTGTTAAGAATTCACAGAAAATACTGCTTAGAATGCAGTAGTGTTTGATTTATATATAGTACATTCTAAAGTATTTTATAATACCACATAAATATTAAAATAAAACTTTATATATACATTTAAATCATGGAAAATGTTGTTACAAATGTTTAAATTGAGATTTTATTTTTTCTGATAGTTTCTTTCAAATACTAATATGGAATTTCTGTCCCTAGTACCTATAAAGAGTATTCAGAGGGAGCATTTATGGTTTAAACCCCTTTGTTTGGCTCTATATGTTAACCCTTTTTTCAGCCACTAGGTTCCAGATGCTGACATGATGTCAACCGGACCTCTCTGGGCAGATGGACCCACCAATGTGTCCTGGAGCCCTGATTCCCCAGAGTCCCACACCACTAGGGAAAGAGAAAGAGACAGGCTGGGAGTATGGATCCACCTCCCAATGCCCATTTTCAGTGGGGAAGCAATTACAGAAGCCAAACCTTTCACTTTCTGCACCCCATAATGACCCTGGGTCCATATTCCCAGTTGGGTAAAGATTAGGAAAGCTGTCAGGGAGGTGATGGGATACAGAGTTCTGGTGGTGGGGATTATGTAGAGTTGTACCCCTCTTATCCTATGGTTCTTGTTAGTGTTTCCTTTTTATAAATAAAAATAAAAGAAAAAATAAATAAACTCCTTTTTGCGGGTGACTGAATGCAAAGTATCAAAAGTAAAAATGTCAACCTTGAATAATGTATCTGTGATCTTTGCAAAAAACAGACCATTAAGCAAAATTTTATTATAGTGCTATGAAATTAAAAGTATGACTGCATCAAATTAAAAAAGAATTACATTGCCCTTGCTCCTTTGCATTTTAAATAAATTTGGACAGGACACTGTCTTATTCCTGTATCACTGGGAAAGGGTCATTTCTCTGTAAGCTTCCTCCATTTCTCCTGGTCCATACCTTTGTCCACATGACTATGTCTGCTTCTCTTTCAAGGCCATGAACAATGAGACCCAGTGTCCACTGCAATTAATGCTTTCCTGGACTTAACCTTTGAAAATTCCCTCTCTGCTTCTTTCTCTCTTCAGGGATTGCATCATATTCATCCTGATATTAAATTTATCATGACAGAATTTTCATATGTAAGTGCTCCCTGAAAGTTTGGATTAAATTATGTTGATTTGATTAACTTTAACTATCAACAAATTGTCTGAGCATTTTAATCCTATATCTTAATTGCTGAATTTTTGCAACAAATTAAGTAACAATATTAATAGAGTGTCTTTTATTTTTAAGATACTAATACTTGTGGGAAAAGCAAGATATCAAGTAAATATGAAATCTATAGTCATGATAAGAAAAACTTGAAAGCATAATGAACTTAGTGTTAAGTAATTCTGTCCCAGGACTGAGGATTATATATGTCATCAAAGCAGTGGTTGAATCACATGATATCTTTTAAAGATGATTGATGAATTATTCTTTCAGTATCATTATTGACTCAGATTATTGTATATTGAATGTGCATCAAATCATCACAGTAATTATTCAACTAATTCTTAAATGTCCTCAGTTGGCAGATGGAGACATAGTGGCTCCTGAATATTTTTGACTTGATCTCAGTTGATGTCTTGTTTTCATTTTAACATTATTGTGATATGGTGATTTAGAATATGAAATGTATGCATGCTTATTTATTCCATTTCTGCCATAGATTTCTTAAAACTCTTGGGATTTTTGACAACTCAAAAACATCACAATTACTCTCTCAACTGCTTTTAAAATAAATGACGACATGCACTGAACTATCAACCTGCTTCATTCAATCTGCATGACGTAACATTTCACTAAATAGAAGCAAAAATCACGTTATTCCAAGTGCTTTTAAAATTTCTGGTAAGAGACCAGTAGATAGCTCATCTGGAGGAACACACACACACACACACACACACACACACACACACACACACACACACACACACACACCCTACCATGCAGGAGGACCTGGTTTTGAGCTCTGGCTCCACAAGGAAGCACCATGAATACCAAAAGAGTTTCATGGATGGTGGAGGGGTGCTGTGGCATCTTGTCTTCACTTCTCTCTTCTTCTCTCTCTTTCTCTCGTTCTCTCTCCCTCTCTTCCTCTCCCTCTCCCTCTCTCTCTCTCTCTCACTCACTTCCTCTCCCTATCTCTTTCCCTTTTTCCATTTCTCTCTCTGTGTCTGTCTCTTAATAAAATAAAATAACAAGTGGATTCTCAGTATTATTGTAACCATATGTGAGATAGGAGTTAATCCTTTCATTCTCCTCTGCTAATCAAAGAAGAATGATAATATAGTTAGTAGACAGACTACAGTACAAGTCAGAATATATACTGCATTGTTGAGGAGCCAAGGATTTACACATGCATGGCTTCATCGTTCTGGGATTTTTTTTTTTCATTCAGATAGAGAGACAGAGATAGGGACAGGGAGAAAAAGGAGACACCAGACCATTCAAGTTTCCTCTAGTGTGAAGTCATAGCACATCCTATGTGATGTCAACTCTTTAACCCGAATGACGTCATGTCCAAGGCAAGGTACAGACTTTACCTAGTGATCCTTCTCTCTCTCTCTCTCTCTAATGTTCTCTCTATATTTTATCAAAATTAGAAAAATTATTGCCATCTAAAATGTATTCTCTAATCACTTTAAAATTAAAATATGGGTTTATAGGACATTAACAACTACTTGGAGACTAATTTTTTTTTACATAACCCTTAAGTCAATAAGAGATGAAACAGAATATGAAAAAGTGCTTTGATCTAAATGGAAGTGAATGTACAATATATAAACATTTGTGGATTGTGACTAAAATTATGTATAAAGTGGAAATTTTAACATGAAACACTCCTTGAAGGTAAAGAATGAGTCATAAATAATGCTTTAAGCTTTCATCTTAAGAATCTAGAAAATTAGAGCAAATGAAGCATAAAGTAAATAGAAGAAATAAACATAAAGATCAAAGTGGAAATCAATGAAATAAAAAAATAATAGCCAAAATCAATAAACTTAAAAGTTGACCATTGAGAAGGTAAGTAAAATTGACAAGACACTAGTCAGATTGATCACGAATAAGCAAGAAAATATGAAAGGTAATTTTTTATGCTTTTATTTTGTTTACTATATTTTGCTAGGACAAAACAAAGAAAAAATCTATTAGAAAGAAGTGTTTTGCAAATGCACATCATAATGCATTGATATGATGGAATATTATCAAGCTATTTAAATAAACAAAACATTTTAATAGAGAAATATACATTGTTCCCTGAAGGCATGGGCTAGGCTAGAAGCATGAACCCTGGTTCTTATGTATGATAATATCTGTTGTACTGGTTGCACGATTGCTCCATGGCTCACCTCCCTGATATAAAGGGGGGGAAAAGTATTGCCATCCATTTGATAGGTTTTCGTCCCTTTCTGCTTTGGTTAAATAATTTTTCTGAAAACATACTTTCATTACTTGAAACGATAAAAGAAGACTGTTGAAAATCCCCCCCAAATTATATTACTGATAGTCTTAATAATTGTTAGCTCAGTGCTGGTCATGGTTTCTAGATTCTCTGACTCAAAGATCCTTTACTTCTCCCTTGTCAAGCCTCAAATTAATAATTCAATTGTGAAAAAATAATGCTGACTGTCTACTGTGTTTGTCACTATTGTAGGAACTGGCTGTATCACAGCGAACAAGACAGAGCTAAGTCAGACACGCTCACTTTAACATGAAAGTGCAGTGCACAAGCCCAAAACGCATATGCAAGCTCAACAACTTAGTGAGCAGTCATGATGACAGTGAGGCGTAACTTTTCTCACCTGACTGAATCAACTAGGGAAACTAAGAACAAAATGAGAAAGAGTTCCCATAGGTAGCACCAGCCTCTGCTTTGCTTCTATGTCTGACAAACCCTCTGCAAGTGGCATATTCTAGTTTTAGAAACATTCAGGCATTTAATCTCATCTCAGTCAAATGCTATAGGCCTCAGAGACACTAGGCAATTTTGCATATTTCTGCTCTGTTCTGCTTTAATCTCTCGGGCTTAACTCCCAGTCATTCTAATTCTCATTTCCAAGGTCTTGAGGGCATCATTTTATTGCCTCCTGTATTCACAACCTTCAGAAAGTGTTTGAGCAGCTTCTATTCCTTTGTAAAACCAGGCCCTCACATTAGTCTCTTTAAGAAAATAGTCCTTAAATATGCCACTTAATATATCCTTTAATTCCTCTAGTATGACTCTCTGTATCCAGTGACATGGCTATGATGTTTCATTGCTATCAGTCTTGTTAAGAGCTATTACTGATGATTAGTAGAGTTGATATTGCTTCTATGGTAGCTGTTTTTTGCCTATAGAAATAGGTAGGATTTGGGAAGCAGTCATGAAATGAGATCTGAATACTCCCAAATCTCTTATGATTACCATTAGAACTTTATTGAGTGTCAGAATATAAATGTGCTTTGGGCAAAAAAGCCAATTAAGAAGTAAAAGAGAAAATGAAATTATTTTTATTATGAGTAACTGAATAGATGTTTTCTCATTTTATTTTTAAAAAATATTCTTATTGAAGTGTACTATCAATCCAGAAGACTTGGAAGGTTCATCAGGTTTAGCCTCCTGCCTCTACCATGTCTATGTACAAGTACTTATTTTGTGAGATTTTTAAAGACGGATTTAGAATATTCCTGGATATTGCTTTCAAGGTCAATTTCCTGTGTAGTCCTTAGGTCTAACCTTTTGCTTCAGTTCTGCTCTCTTCCTAGTAGTACCTATGCACTGAGACAGTGTGAGTGTTCCTTTTGGGCGCTCTCTTTTGTTTGTAACATTAACTGATCTTTTATTTCTATCTAAATTTATTTTCTCTCCCCATCAGCACTTGGGTTACTCTGGGTTCCTATAAATTATAGGGACTAGCAATGGGGGAAAATTCATCTAAGAGAAGATAGCTGGAATAGGGAACAGTAGAAGATTGACATCCTGACCACCACCAAGTTCCACCTAGAGAAGAAGAGAGAACACCAGAGGAAGTAATAATATATCTAGCCATAGGGAAGAAAGAAAGAAAGAAAGAACAGAAGGAATAAAAAGAAAAAGATGGGAGCCTTAGGAAGTCTAGGCAAGAGCCAAGCTTGGTCAACTAACTTCCATTTTGCCTGAATGACCCCTATTTATCTCTAAATGTGCATTTTCATTTTCCTAAAAAGGTATAATTCTTAATCATGGTCTTGTCTCCCTGATTATCTGTGAAACACCATGTGGTAAAAGAGACATGATGTGGGAGACACCTCAATCTTAAACCCCTGCAACACTACCTTTATTCTTATTTATTTATTTATTTAAGAAAGGATTAATTAACAAAAAGGAGGGGTACAACTCCACACAATTCCCACCACCCAATCTCCATTTCCCACCCCCTCCCCTGATAGCTTTCCCATTCTCCATCCCTCTGGGAGCATGGACCCAGGGTCATTGAGGGTTGCAGAAGGTAGAAGGTCTGGCTTCTGTAATTGCTTCCCCGCTGAACATGGGCGTTGACTGGTCGGTCCATACTCCCAGTCTGCCTCTCTCTTTCCCTAGTAGGATGTGTCTCTGGGGAAGCAGAGCTCCAGGACACATTGGTGGGGTCTTCAATCCAGGGAAGCTTGGCCAGCATCCTGATGGCATCTGGAACCTGGTGACTGAAAAAAGAGTTAACATACGAAGCCAAACAAATTGTTGAGCAATCATGGACCCAAAGCTTGGAATAGTGGAGAGGAAGTGTTAGGGAGGTACTCACTGCAAACACTAGTGTACTTCTGCTTTCAGGTATATATTTTGCAGTAGTTTATAGATACGTGTGAAGATATGCTCTCTCTCACAGAAACTGGTGTATATCTAGGTTTTGGGACTTTGTTGGAAAGTGAACCACCTGAGATGAAATTAGAGTATACTATGAAAGGAAAGGTCTCACCCGAGTAATGAAGCTGAAGGATTGTCATTCCACATGTGAAGTCTCTGGACACAGTCTGAAGTGAAGCATGTTGAGGTGGCAATCGTTGCGTTGGTTAGGTTGTGATCGGCGGATGCAATATTATTTGATATGGATTGGGAGAGGCATACGGGAAAGTGGGCTGTATCCAAGGGTTCCAGGACTGGAGGAAGTAGGGGCTCTATAGTGGAGATGTGAGGTTCCTGCTGTCTTAGGGTTCAAAAAGACAATCGATAGTTAATGTTATCATCACATTATTTGGTAATTGGGTTAACTTTGAAAAGTCCTTGTGTTATGGTTTGCTCTACAGTACCCAGTATCTTGTATATAGCTGTGCTATTGGATGCTTCTGATCTACTTGGTCTAGGCTTTTGAGAGAGTCCGCATAGCAAATACACAGCATATATATTAAAAAGATTCAGTTTGTGTTTTGAAAAACTTTGAGACATACAATTGATTTCCCCCTCTCATATTAATTAACTAGTGATTTATATGTCTACATTTTGCTAGGAGTGTACATAAACACCATTCCCACCACCAAAAGACTGTGACCCATCCCTCCCACCCACTCCCACCCCCCACTGGCCCAGGAAGCTGCATGTCTACCCCTCACCACAGGGTTTTTACTTTTATTCTATGGTAAGAGAGTCATAGTGAGAACTGGAAGGAACTTAGAGTTCATTCAGCCTCTGGAGACTGAGAGTTGGAGGAAGTACAATTGCCTTAGTTCCAGGTTTCTTCTGCCAGTCATCACTCAACAAGCAAGCACTTGTTGTTTTACTGGACAATGAGGTTTATGTTATCTGTTTGGTGATGTTGTTTTAAACTGAGCTATTTATTACATTTTCATGATCCAGAAAAGTATGCTAGATGCCAAACACTGTCCTGGTAAATAAAATTTGAAGAAAGTGACTGAAAGGAAACAGTAGAGAAAATATTGGGAAAGAAGTGAGCAGTTGGAAAATGTTTCAGTAGGAAACCCTCTTTGAGGAATTTGCAATTAAAGAACAATAGGAAAGGAAGCAATTATTTTGGTTTAAGCAGTTCCAGAGGGACTACACTATGCCAAAAACTGCAGGTACAACAATATAGAAGATTGCCACTTCTGTGCTCAAGAAACTCATAGTCTTGCAGAGAAGACAAATATGTATGTCGATAATTAAATATCCAGAGGCAGATGTTAATACAGGATGTACCAACTGCTACAGGAGAACAAGGTCAGACAAAATTTCACAAGGGAATCTTGAAAAAAATATGAAGAGTGTTTTGAATTTGCAAATGCTTCATACACACAGGCCTGTGTAAACCTTCCAAATTTAGCACATGTCTGTAACACCTGCTCTTCTATGTTGCTAAGCTTGATCCCAAGTGGAAAGAGATTCTTCCCCTCTCATCAACCCCTCTGCATGTCCTCAGGAGCACAGATACAGATGCACACATGTGTCTAATAGACAAAGAGTGGTTATAATGAATATCTGGGTGTATATTGGAAAGAGAGAGACAACAGAAGTATTCTATTTTACTCAACAGAGTTCAACATAACTCAAGTTGATATAGATTTCCAATGTAGCTAGATCTGGTTTAACAAGAGTTGATAATTAAATGAACATAATTACCTGAAACTTTCTTTTCCCCTCAGTCTCCCTTGAGCATAGGCTTGATTCCCAAAGTTGTATGATAACACTCTCTTTAAAAGTCTTGAAACTACACTTTTGGTTTCTCGACCTCACTAATATGGGAGTGGGGAGGGCCATAGATTACTTCTGAGATTTCCCTGAAGGTCAGGGAATTGTTTCTTTAATTGAATATGTATTTGATTGTCTTGAATGGGTCTTTTCTGAGAGTGGAAATGGCCTTGTCTAAGTGCTGGCATAACACTGCTCTTTGCTACCTAAATAATTAGAACAATAGAGAGGGTAATAGGAAAATATTCTGACAGGATTGAGTACATGATTGCCTAGGTATCAATTTTTTTGTGTGTTTACTTTTTTTTTTATTGTTGGGGGGATTAATGGTTTACCGTAACTACAGTTGTTGATATATGTGTAAAACTTCTCAGTTTTCTGTAAAACATTCAAATTACATTACACCTAGAACAGGTGAAAGAGAAAAAGGTCTAATAGCAGCCATGTGACAGCAGTCACCTCTTTAATCTCCCAATCTCCAGCAATTAGCATCCCAAACACACAGAATCTAAGCAAGAGTAGTTTCCCAAAAGAACAAACTCCCAAAAGAGAGAATTCCCAGCTTGCTTCTTTAGTAACTTTCTACTCACATGCTATTATCATTTTTTCATCTTGTGTTGATAAGTTTTATGTTAATGGTAAAATGACTGAGGTTTGCTAATTGTGCCTGAGTAGCCCTGCCTTCCTTTGTTTATTGGCTCTGACAATGAACAAGGATAAGGAATCACACTCTAAACAGGCAGGGATCAGGGTTTGACCCAGATCCTAGTGCATAGTAACCTGTGTGTAGTATTGGGAGAGTCAGCACCCAGAGCCATAATTTAGTTTTAAATTCTATGAACATTTCATTTGTGTTTTTTAAATGGAAGAGAGAGAGAAAGAGAAAAAGAAAACATTTATATGACAATGACATTTGATATTATTTTAAATAAATTATATAGTGAAACTGTTCTGACAGTCTTTTTCCTAATGGCTGATTGACAGGGTGCACTTTTTTTTTAAAGCCCAATTTATTTTTATTTTTATTTGACAGGATAGAGTAAAATTGAAAGTGGTGGGGAGATACAGAGGGAGAGAGAGGGTGTCAGTGTTGCGCAGGGTTAAGTATACATAATTTGAAGTGCAAGGTCTCATTCAAGGACCCCAGTTTGAGCCTCCCAGCAGGGGCCAGGTGTCTTTCTTTTCTCTTTATCTTCTCCTCCTATCTTCATTTCTCTGTGTCCTGTCATATATATATATATATATATATATATATATATATATATATATATATATATATATGATATATCCTCCAGAAGCAGTGGATTTGTAGTACAGGGACCAAGCCCCAGAGATAACCCTGGAAGTAAAAGAAAAAAAAAGAGAGGAAAGAGAGAGAGAGAGAGAGAGGAGGAGGAGGAGGTGGAAGAAAGAGAGAGAGAGAGACACTTGTAGACATGCTTTACCTCTCGTGAAATGTACGCCCTGCAATGAGTAGCCCATTGTCTCAAACCTGGATCCTTACGCATATGGTGATTGATATGTGCACTTAACCTGGTGCACAGCCACCCAACCCCTAAGAGGTCCTTTTATGAGGGAAAATAGTCCTCACAGTCATGCAACTTTACAGGTTTCCTGAAGGTGAACACCTGAAAGCAGTCACCTCTTCACTGTCACAGGTGGAGGGAGTAACTCTACCATTGTGTTCCATTCTAAATGTGTTCCATTCACTGCTGTCAAGAGCAGTCACATAGTTCAGATGCTCAGAAATTATCCTTAATGCCTTGTGAGCCCAGGTTTTATAAAATGACGTGCTAAGTCTAAATTTTGTCATAAATGCCAAATTATGACATCATGCTCCCCCCAATGAAGAGTAAAATCATTACTAGATCTGCTGACACGTTTCTATCATCCCAAATCTGTGCTTACAGAGACTGCTATTGATAGTTCTCCTTTCCAGTGGGAAAACTGTCAGTGAGATATGACAGGATGCAGCTTTATTAGGCATAGCACATTCAATCATCTGCAGAAGACTTGGAACAATGTCTTGCAGATAATAGTTGTGAAGTTAGACTATTTGCTGATGAATGAGATTCTAAGACGGTGAAGAAATTGCAGTGGGGGGAATTTATTTTGCAGTCTCAGTAAAAATAATAAATATATGCATGCCTCCTATTATTTTCCTTTAGCGGACTTTGCTCCCCAAATGGTAGCTGAGATAATTGCAATTCTACAGGAGAATTTATTTCTGAAATGATTCCATTTGCCATCACATTCAGAGTTTATGTAGTCTTTGATTACGTAGAACATCCTTGATAACAGCACACTTTCTCCTTCGTCTATCATGGGACTGTGAGCTGTGTGCTGTCCAGCAAAGGATGAGCTAATGGATTTCACTGAAGAAGGACTATCTGAACCGAGTTCTTATGGTAAATTAAAATTCACTACCCAGAAAATGTGCAAGAGGAAATACAGGTAGAAATAATGACACATACAAAGTCAGAGTTATGGTAGAGAAGGGCACATTTAAAGAATGGTAAGAAGTCCCACTGTGACCGGGATACAAAGGACAGACAAGAAAGTAGAGAATGCAGGGAAGGGGGGCGGGTAGAAAGACAGAGCTAAAGAAGATAAATTGGAGACAGATTATGTTACTGCAACTAATCATGACAGCATCAATGACAACTCTCATAATTTATTTAGCACTTATTCTACTAGGGATGATAAGCACCATATATAATTTAATATCCTCAAGAGCTCTATGAAGACATTGCTATCTATTTTATGAATGAGGAAACTGAACCACAGAAAAATTACCTTCTCAAGAACACATAACTAGTCAGTGATGAAAGTATAGCTCAATCTATCTCTAGAGGATTCCACAGTCCATAAACTTA